>NC_081409.1:286328739-286628739 GCF_030272615.1 Cryptomeria japonica | reverse complement strand
ATGCATTTAAAAAAAAAATACATCAAAATTATTTATTTATTTCACAATTTTGGGGGGTGGTGGTGATTTGGCGGAGGGCGCCGTCGGTGCTTTGGGCACCACCACAGGTGCCTTTGGCACCGTGGGCGACGCTTTGGGTGCCATCGCGGGGGGTGGGGCTGACCTTTTTTTTTTGATTTTTTGAATTTTTTGATGATTTTTTGATTTGTCTGGCGATTTTTCGATTTTGCATTTTTTTTTTTTTGATTTTTGATTTTGACGATGGGGTTTCGATTTGTTGACGATTTGATTTGATTTTTGTGATTATTTGATGATTTTTTGATTATTGAGATTTTTTTTTTTGTGTTGTTTCGATTATTTGATTTGGGTGATTTTGAGAAAATGATTTTATTTGCCGATTATTTGAAGAAAATGATTTGATTTGTCAATTTGTGCCATTTTTTGAATTGGTTTGATAAAGAGGTTGGGTTTTGCTGTCAATTTGATTTGATTTTTGATTTTGATAGGGTAAGATTTGTTTAGTTATCTAATTGATAAAACTAGACGCTCTTGATTTGATAAATTTGATGACCAGTTCTAATTATCTCGATGCACGTGCGAGATGAGATAGGATTGATAATGACCTCATGATAAATGAGCGTAATTGATAGGGGCCCAAGGAGATTTGATAAATATCTCAATTGAGCAAGATAGACCGATAGATAGATAGATAAATCAAGAAACTGATATGATGAGATGATTTGATTGCAGGAGCACTTTAATGTTCTCCAGTCTCGGGAGCGCTTCCCGAAGACATGGATGCTGATACCCTGTCTTAGCCTGACAGAGCAAGACCACATTGGTAGGTGTGGTTTATCTTCCCTTCTTGACATGCCCCGACCCTTGATAAACCAGGGATTATTGATAGACTTAGCAAAGCGTTGGCATAGCGAGCATAACACTTTTTATTTGCCGATGGACGAGATGACGGTGACACCTGAGGATGTCTACCAGATATTGCACATCCCTGTGATGGGCGAGCTAGTGTATTACGATCTCAACGAGCGGTGTGAGACAGACAACACTTTGTCAAGTGTTCAAGGATGATGAGATAGGTGGATACGACATTGCGTGGTAGGAGATGCTAGAGCTAGGATATGCCACATTACTTACTGTGCTTGCCGGATTTATTGGAGGTTTCCTTTGTCCTGATCATAGGTCAAAGGGATTATCTATTGGATGGGGCCATCTTCTTGAGTAGATGGTGATAGAGGGGTCCCGATTCGCATGGGGCTCATGCATGCTGGCACACTTGTATCATGACCTGCACTGAGTTGTGTACTAGAGGTCAGCTACATTATTAGCAGGGGTGACCATGCTTCAGATATGGGCTTGGGAGCACCTACCTATCACATGACCATTGTCTGATAGAGATAGACTTGTAGGTAGGCCTTATGTTGACGGGTATCCAGGTATCATTGTCCAGCAAAAGCTAGGCAAATTAGAGTACTAGCGACAGACCTTGGATGATCTGGATACTGTGATATGGAGACCATACAGGGATTATGAGATTTGGCCCGAGGATGCAGTGGAGATTCCATATGTATTCATGACGTGATATCTGATTGGATAAACACCCTATGTCATCGAGCGATTCCCTTGTATGAGGGTGTTGAGACAGTGTGGTAGGATACAAGGGATACCATAGGGTACAACTCATTATGCTCGTTGGAGATTAGATGTGGCTACTTGGGGGCTTTCTATTTCATATGACGAGAGATGTGCGAAGTATCAATCATTGGGGCCTCTGGATTGGGATTATCTTCCAGTTGTGATGGATAGCGGGATGACACATGAGTATGCCATGCATTGTACTATACACAGGTTTCTAAGGATGACGTGTTCGGATGAGCCAGAGCTAGTTTTATATAAGGATGATGAGAGACTATGACGTAAAGCTCCCAAACGACGAAGGGATGGTGGGGGGGAGGAGGTGGAGGTAGAGATGATAGAGGAGATGGAGATGGATATGGAGAAGATGCAGGAGATCATGGTGTTGGAGATGATGATGGAGGAGATGATGATGGGGGATGAGGGAGATGATGATGGGGGAGATGGTCGAGCAGTGGCCATGACAGCGACAGACACACCAGGAGCTAGCAGTTCTAGATCTGCTAGAGATGTATATACAGATTGGATGGCCCGGGTGGTCAAACGCAAGAGATCAGGTCTAGGGGATCAGGGGCATCAGGTCCTAGAGCAAGAGGTTCCCCTAGTTGAGCAGGTACCTATGATAGTATCACGAGCTGAGAAACCACAGGTAGAGGCACCTCGACGGATCCTCATTAGGATGCCATCTCATCAGTAGCAGGTTCAGATTACTGACTTACAGCTCAGGTTCAACAACTAGAGAGTCGACTAGAAGAGAGGGACTCTTAGATGGCCCAACTAGAGACTCAGATGGCTTCTCTCATAGTTGAGAGAGATGTAGCTAGGGATAGGTGTCAGCAGGCCAAGGCACAAGTATAGTTGTCAAGAGAGTCTATTTCAGGGAAGACTTCCCTAAAGATCATTCACCAGGGGATCCGAGAGGCTGAGTATTACAGGACCTTATAATTTACTATTGTTCCTCCTGATCGGAGGGCTCCAAGATTTTCATAGCTAAGCAAGAGATTGGGATAGAGCCATACTGAGAGTCAAGGAGTGACATGGCCACTTTAGAGAGCTCCCCCATGTGGGGACTCAGGTATAGGGGTAGTAGTTGGTGCTACTATACCTGCCGCATCAGGACAGAGTTCCGCTCCGCGTCCTAGTGGTCACACTAATATGGGACATTGATCCATTCATGTACACACCTTTTTGTGATGAGATATTAATGATTCCCATGATGTATATTTGTGATGTATCTCATATATTTTGTGATATAATTATACCTTGGACATTGATCTTGTTTTGATGATATGATATGCAGTTGATCCTATTCACTCTACATGACCTGTGAGATGATGGATGCATTCTATTTGATATATGATTATGTTGTGCAGTTACTTTCATGATGTATGCTTGATGTATGCTTTAATTTCTATACGCTTATGAATTCTAGATGATGGATACATGATGATTCAATATTTACATGATTTATACAAATACAAATATGTATGGTGATGCTTATAAGTGCTATGTGATGTATGTGCAATGCAATGCTTTCTATGTTTATGATATTTTTATAATTTTCTCATGCATGTTAATATGAGATGGATGCAATGCAATGCAATGGTGCTACTTTTTATGATTTGAGATTAGATGAATGCCATGCAATGATCTAACTAAATGAATGAATGATTTGATGCTTTATATGAATGATGCCTTAGTATGCAATGGTTACATGAGATGAACTAACTTATCATGCAAGAGAAATGACTTGATTATTTTTGCTATTGTCCAATGTACTCAATCACGTAATAAGAGAGATAACACCATGTTAGTCTTTGGCCTTGGAAAAGATGAGCATTGTGATCCCATGCAAAATGAAATGCAAATCTACTTTAAAATGCAAATGCAAAAATGAAATGAAATGCAGTGATCAGACCAGTCATGGAGTCACTGCTTTGTTTCATCATTGAGCCTTTAATATGTGGGAAGTGAGTGCAAACATCAATGGTATAATTGAACCATGATGACCTGAGCACTACTTTCTTGGGTTTTGATATTGCAAGTTAGCACAAACATTGAGGTATAATTGAATCGAGATGACCTGAGTGTTGCTTGCGTAAAACAGGTAGTATTAACCATTTCTATATGGAAGTCCGAAATGTCTTCCATGATACTCCGATGATCATGTCTTGAGACAACTTTGCACATATTAATGATTAATTTACAAACAATAGACAAGAAAAATATCATGTTCCTTCCTCATTCCTCTAGTCAAAGACATCTTGGAGTTACTTAGAAATCATGATAGCGAAAATCAAAATAAAATAGTTGAACCATTATTGCCAAAGTGTTAAAATCACGAGTCAAGATATATCATCCATTGATATGTTTTGTCATGTTTAGATTGATATGTGATAGTTAATTGTTGACAATATGATCTTATGTTCAACGTTGGATGTGTCTCAGTTTTTCACTTGACAAGCATTGTCTAACTGTTGTTCTACCTATTTGATTAAGCTCAAAATGATCGAAAATTTTTGCCCCCAGCTAGGTTCAGGATTTTGCCCCTCGTCTAGAAACAAACCTTTATTATGATATATACAATGATCCAAACCATGACGAGAAATCACCTGGGATGCCTGCATATGTACAAAGGCTTTATGATGGATATGAACAATGCTGAAGGAAAAGAATGCAAGCAGAAGAATGCATGAACCAATAGATGGCAGAGGTTGACAGATAACACCTACTTGCCAGGTTTTCACCATCTGTTTTTATTGCACTTTTTCTCATATTTGATTTTTTAAAATTGTTTTCATTGTTTTTCACTATTTTTGTATTTTCTGCTTTTTCACTATTTTTGGATTTTCTTCTTTTTCACTGTTTTTGGATTTTTCTGCTTTTTCACTATTTTTTGATTTTCTGCTTTTTCACTGTTTTTTGATTTTTCTACTTTTTCACTGTTTTTTGATTTTCTACTTTTTCAGATATAAAACTTCTTCAGATGCATGCTATTGATGGGTTCCTCGAGCTGATCCCCATCTTGTGTTGATAGCTGATATGCTCCTGACCCAAATACTGCTGTGACCACAAATGGACCTAACCAGTTTGGTTCAAATTTTCCTTTCTTTTCTTGATTTGATTGGTTTTGTGGATTTTCCTTTAGTACTAGTTCCCCAACTTGAAAGACTCATGGTTTGACCCTGTGATTATAAATCTGATACATTCTTTGTTGATATACCTTTAAATGATCAAAGGCAATTTATCTTCATTCATGGATCAATTCTAACTCTTGTAGTCTAGATACTCGTTGTTCTTCATCTGGGATAAGACCTTTTAATGATACTCGTAGAGAAGGTATCTCTACTTCTATTGGCCGTATTGCTTCTGATCCATAAACAAGAGAGAAAGGTGTGGCACCTGTTGGCATGCGAATACTTGTATGGTAGGCCCATAGAGCAGGGTTCAATTGAATATGCCAATCTCTTCTAGCATCATTCACTATCCTTTTGAGGATTTTCAAAATAGTTTTGTTTGATGCTTTTGCTTGCCCATTCCCTTGTGGATAGTAGGGTATGGAAAATCTGTGTTGGATCTTGAATTTCTCACATAGTTCTTATACATCTTGATTCTTGAATGGTCTCCCATTATCAATGATAATGGTCATGGGTATTCTATAGCGACATATGATGTAGTTCAAGATAAATGCAACAATTTGTTTTTCTGTGATATTTGTGAGAGGTACTGCCTCAATCCATTTTGTGAAATATTCTGTAGCTACAAGGATGAATTTGTGACCATTGGATGAAGAAGGATTTATTTTTCCTACTAGATCAAGACCCCATTGGTAGAAAGGCCAAGATGTTGCCAAAGCATGAAGTTCTTGTGCTAGTGCATGAATCAAATTTCCATGGATCTAACATTGTTTGCATGTTTTAGCTATCTGAAAAGAATCTCATTCCATAGTTGGCTAATAATAGCCAAAGCGTATGAATTTTTTTGAAAGGGTAAGACCACTTGAATGAGTGCCACAAATTTTGTTATGGAATTCATTTAAGGCCTTCTCAGATTATTCTTTCTCGAGACATCTTAAAAGAATACCATCCAGACCTCGTTTAAAAAGGGTATTCATGACAAGAGTATAATGGGAAGATTGGTAGATGAAATTTCTCTTTTGGTTTTTTGACAAGTCCGAAGGGAGGGTCTTATCATTCAGGTATGTATAAATTTGGGCGTAGTGGGAGGAATCATGTCCAACAAGGTGACAGATAATTTGGGAATCAGGACAATCATGTGTAGGGTAAAACAACTCTTCCACTAGGAATTCATAATGCTCTTGATTTTCCTGTGTTTGCAATAGAGAAGCAAGTGTTGCCATGGCGTCTGCTGCTTTGTTGTCATTCCTCAAAATCTGCTGTAAATTTATTTCGACAAAGTATTTCTTGAAATCATCAACCATTTGCTTATAAGGCATTATCTTTTTATCCTTTGTTTGATAATCATCATTGATTTGATTGATGATGAGCTGAGAGTCTCCAAAGACCTGAAGTTGTGTAATGTTCCATTTTATAGACATTTTGATACCTGTAACCAAAACTTCATATTCTGATGTGTTGTTGGTGCATGGAAAGCTTAACTTGTATGCCTTTGGAATTGTATGAACTTGTGGTGTGATGAATAGAATGCTTGCTTCTGATCCATGCTGTGTATATGAACCATCAAAGTATAATTGCCATGTTTTTGTGGTGACTGTTAGGATATCCTCATCAGGAAATTCAATTTGCAAAGGATGATCATCTTGAAGCGGTACCTCAGCTAGTTGGTCTGCAATGACTTGTCCCTTGATAGATTTTCTATCTACATACTCAATATCAAACTCACTTAGAATCATGATCCATTTCGCTAGTCGTCCTGTCAATGTTGCCTTGCTGAGCAAATACTTCAATGGATCGATTTTAGCTATCAACTTGATGGAGTGAGATAGTAGATAGTGTCTTAATTTTTGAGAAGCAAAAACTACCGCCAAGCATGATTTTTCTGTTGGGGAATAGTTGATCTCGTATCCCACTAGTGTTCTGCTGATGTAGTAGATGGACTGCCCTTTTCCTTCATTATCCTGTTGTGCGAGAAGAACTCCTAATGATACTTCAGTGGTCGATACATAGAGTAATAACAACTTTCCTAGAATTGGTGACATTAGAACGAGTGGTTGCATGAGATATGCCTTGATCTTGTTGAATGCGTCCTCACATTGATGGTCCCACTTGAAATGAACATTTTTATGCAATAGATGAGTAAATGGTTGACATTTATCTATTAGTTGAGCAACAAATCTTCTGATTGACTGGAGTCTTCCTTGGAGTGATCTGAGTTGACTCATATTCTTTGGAGATGCCATTTCCATGATTGCTTTGACCTTAGCTGGATCTACTTTGATACCTCTAGCTGAAACAATGTATCCTAATAGCTTGCCTAAAGTGACACCAAAGGCACATTTCTTAGGATTTAGCCATAGCTTGTACTGTTCTAACCGGTCAAAGATCTTTTCTAGTATCTCTATATGTTCTTCTCTATTGTATGATTTAGCCAAGATGTCATCCACATAGTCTTCCATGAATGTATGCATCATGTCATGGAATATCATTGTCATAGCTCTCTAATATGTGGCACCTGTATTTTTTAGTCCAAAAGGCATGACGTTCCAGCAGAAAGTACCCCACAGACATGTGAAAGATGTCTTTTCTTGATCTCCAGGTGCTATTTTAATTTGATTGTATCCAGAGAAACCATCCATTAAAGAAAACATGGAGTGTCCAGCTGCTAAATCTACAATGATGTCAATGTTAGGCAAAGGAAAGTCATCCTTTGGACATGCATTATTAAGATCTCTAAAGTCCATGCATACTCTAATACTTTTTCCTAGTTTTGAAACAAGAACGATGTTTGATACCCATTGAGGATATGCTATAGGTCTGATCAATCCTACATCCAGTAATTTCTTTAGTTCTGCTTTGACTAGGAGAGCGATATGTGGATGCATCTTTCTTAATTTCTATTTGACTGGTTTGGCTCCTGGATTGACATTTAAGTGATGCATAATAAGCTTTGGATCCAATCCTGGCATGTCTACATATGACCAGGCGAAATTGATTTGCTGTCGTTTGAAGAATTCCATATATTGTTTCCTTTCTTCTTTTGACAGAGAAGTTGCTGGATGTAGGATCTTTGGTTGCTCTATTGTCCCAATGTTAACTGCCTCTGTTGGTTCGATCAAAATTGATGACCTTTCTTGATAGTACTCGGGTAAAGTGTCAAATCTCCCATCTTTCGACACCTTGAGGAGGTTTTCATCGTTAGATGCGTCCTTTCTTTTTACTTTTTCCTGATCTAATGTTGCCAAGAGATGGTTTTCAACATTAGACCTGATATTGTTTTCTTTATTTTCCTTTTTGCGCTAGAGATTTGGCACCCACTTGATTGGAAGATGCGTTGCTGAAATTCCTGGTGGAAGTTGTTGTGGGTTCGATTGCATTAAGATATACGGATATGGCATGGTCATTTGGAAAGGTATCAATGGTAGTATGTCCTTCATTTTCCCAATCAATAAGTTTGGGGTGGATTAGAGGTTGGGGGTCATCAGGTTGAGATGTTTTGAGAGTATTTAGGGTCATGATTGAGCTATCAAAGTTTTTGATATGTATGTCAATGTCTAGAATGGTACCCTCATCAGAATGACCTCGCATAAGAAGTTCTTGATCATCCTCAATTAAGTCCAAGTCAGCCAAATGTGATTCTAATTCACGTGAACTAGTTCCTAACGTTTGCCCTGCATACATGTGAACTAAATAGACTCCTACATCTTCAAAGAAATTTTCTTCAGCTGATTCTTCAGAATGATAGGAATCCCATTCCCATTCATCAGAATCTATCTCACTTGCAGCTTGCAATCTAAAAATTTGTTCATATAGCTTTTGATGTGTTTCTTTTGTTTGTCTTGCTATATCTTTTCTTCTTTCATATTCAACTTCTTCTGGACTGAGATTGAGTTCTGTCAACTTTGCTATCAGCTCTCCTTAACTTGTATTAGCTTCTTTCTTGTTTTGATTGAGAGTTAATACTGCTTGGGAGGTATCATTGGTTTATTTCTCTTGTTGATTATGATATTGCTTCTTTTTCCATTTCATGTTTGTTTGTGCTTGTTGCTTGGCAGATGCTTCTTCCTTCTCAATTGCAAGTTGTTCTTGTCTATTTTCATATTCTTCTTGTTGTTGGTTAGAAAATGTGTCTTCTGGTAGAGTAACTTGTCCATACCCTAAGACTGATTTGTCTGTGGCCTGCTGAGTATGAGGTTGGATAAGTTCTGAGATACCTTCTTTTCTTTTTCCTATAGGACCTATTCCAGTGTATCCCATTTTTTGAAGAATGTTAAATCCTTTTCCATACTTTTTAGTGGGTATTCTGACATTATTGATCTTTTGTTGGACTTCTTCATCTTTGTATAGCCACTGTAGCACGTATTTGTCTTCTATTTCCTCTGATAAGGTTCCAACACTAACAAATGCTCCATCAAATATTGGAAGATGTTTCACAATTGGTTGTTGTTTAGAGTTTGATGGTTTTCCATAGGATTTAGGAGAAAGTGGTAATTGGGATATTGAATATTCTCCGTTCCCTTGATCTCTTAGCTGTATTTGTTTTTCCATACTTGACAAAATTGAGGCAAATGATTTTTCTTTAGTTTGTGTGTTTGAAGATGATGCCTCTCTGTTATGAGGAACAATGACTTCTTGAGCTGGTTTGAGATTACTACAATACTGAAATGGATTTGAATCTACCGAGATCGAGATTTCCTACCCATTGTAGGGAAACTTTAGGCATTGATGATATGTGGATGGAAAAACTTGTATTGCATGTATCCAGGGTCTTCCCAGGAGTATGTTATATGATAATTCCAAGTCTAGAACTTGGCATGTTGTGTCTTTCTGCAAAGGTCCCACTCTGATGGGTAATATCACAATTCCTTTAGAGGAATGTTCCTCTTCATCATATGCTTTGATGGTGATCTTTTTTTGGGGATCAACTGCATCTTTTGATTAACCTAGAGCACAGATAAGACTCAATGAGAAAATATTTAAGCCAGCTCCACCATCTATTAGGACACGTTTAACACACATCTTGTGAATGAGGACTTCAATATGGAAGGGAGCGTTATGGGGATGTTGCAAGGACATGTCATCTTCTTCGGTAAATGATAAGAAGTGAGGGGTTGTGAGGTGTCCCACCATGGTTTGGAATTGATCTATATCAATATCTTTGGATATTGTTGTATCAATTA
This sequence comes from Cryptomeria japonica, assembly GCF_030272615.1. Classification (NCBI taxonomy): domain Eukaryota; kingdom Viridiplantae; phylum Streptophyta; class Pinopsida; order Cupressales; family Cupressaceae; genus Cryptomeria; species Cryptomeria japonica. Next base: position 286,618,772 of record NC_081409.1, on the reverse strand, counting down.
ATTCTCTTTCTAGAATTTCTTTGTGTGCAGGTGAAAGCTTTAAAAGTTCTAAGATGGATATTTGTGCGAGTGTTTTCTGTAATTGATCCACTAGATTGTATTGTTTGGTAGTGGATGATGTGTTAGTTGTAGGACCCGACAAAACCACTTTGGCTTTGCTTCATGTGATAACCTGAGCGGGTTCTTGATGTTGTTGCTCTTTAACCACGATCACATTTACCACATTGTCATATGTATGAACATAGTTTACCTTTGCTTTACCTTTACCATTCTGCCCTGTTGATGATTCACCCTTCTCATAGTTAGGAAGTGAAGTTTTGAAAGTTGTGTGAGATTCGTTTGTTGTATGTCCATCCACAGTTATTATTCCATTATCAATCAAATCTTGGATGACATGTTTTAATCATTGACAAGCATCTGTTTGGTGTCCTTTGTTTTGATGGAAATCACAATAATGGTTGTCATTCCACCAAGTAGGTTTTACCTTGGGTTCAAAGTTTCTTTCTTCTGGTAAAGTAATCAATTTGTTTGTGATAAGCGTTTTTAATACGGATCCAAGGGGTTCACCAATGTTTGTAAATTGTCTTCGAAAGAAATTTTTGATAGTTGTTTTTTGGTGATTGTTGTTTTGTTGAGCTGTTGCTGAGTGGTTGGATAAATTAAAAACTGGTTGCTTTGGTTTCACATTTTTGTTATCTACTATCCCATCATTGACGACATTATGATTTCTATTCCAAAACTTTGTCTTATCATTGTGATTGTTGTTGTTAGTGTTGTTAGGAGGGTGAACTCCTTCTTTGAATATTTTCAACTCACCTTTCTTTATCATGGCTTCCTCCATTTTGATTCCATTATGAATAATTTTTCCAAAACTTTGATTTCCTTGCATTTTTAAGTAATAACTCATTTGATCATTTAAGTTGTCGATTAATATGTCCATTTTTTCATACTCTGGCACTATACGAGGATACCGCGAAGCTAACCATCTCCATCATCGTAAAAATGTCATGAAAGGTTCTCCACTCTTTTGTTTGGCATTACATAGGTCTAGCATTGTTACTTCATTTTGTATGTTGTAAGAGTATTGTGAAACAAACTTATCCACCAATTCTGAGAATGATCTGATTCCAGGTGTAAGTTTGGAGAACCATTCCATAGCTAGTCCAGTTAAGCTTTTTGGAAATAATCTCATCAAGTAGGTATCCTCATGTGCAAACTCCATACTCATAGTGAAAAATTATCGTATATGATCTTAGGGGTCAGTGATTCCATCATATTTTTTGTATCTAGGAGTTTCAAAACCTATAGGAAATGGTCTCATGTTTAGATTCCTGTTGAATGGATAAGGACAGATTTCTTGAAGTGAGTATCTTCTAACATTTCCTCTCTGCATATCTTGAATTTGTGTTTGCAGTGTTTGTATTTGTTGTGCGAGAGTTGTGATAGGATTATCAACATGATTTGTTCTTGCATAACCATGATTTTGCATTCTAGGAGGATCTTGATCTCTTCTGGTATAATCTCTACCCCTTCTTGTATCCTCATTGGATTGAGCATTATTTAGAATTTCTACTTCATCCCTTGTGGGAATGTAAGTTTCCTCATTGGCTCTGGTGTTACTAGAAATTGACGTGTCATTGAGTTTGAGACCAAAAATATCCTCGTATTGTTCGTTATTAAGGGGGGGGGGGGTCACTTCTCTTTTGCGTCAATTTGTTCACATCAAAATATTGAGGGAGTTTAGCAACAAATTTTGCTAACATTAGGAAATATTTCTCTTTTTCTCCCTCCAATATTTTCTACATAAATTTATCGAATTGAGGATCTTTTTTGATGTCTCTGACATGTTGTTCTGTTATTTCCTCTTCAACTTGTATTTCATCTTTGTGTTTCATATTTCTATAGTCTTCAGTTATTTCAAATGTTTCTATTTCTGTTTCTGCAATCTTCAGTCTCTGAGCCCTAGTTAGAACGAGCATACACGTGTTTTGATTTTTTTTGTGAGATTTAAATCTTGTGTAATGTGTTGCAATAAGTGATCAATTATTGAGGAAATGATCTTGTCAAGTATTTTTTTGTTTGCAAGTTTTTCGATCTTAGTTTTGGAGTGCATATTTTGTGATTTTTGATATGACCAAGTTCAATAAGAATGATATATCCTATGATAAAGAATGAGGTTATTCTGATCAAGCGTTGTAGTTTCGTGATTAAAGGATGATAGATCCTGATGAGAAACTATATTTGAACAATCAGTTTATCAAAGAAAATGTGATGTTGCACTCTAAGGTGTTAGATCTTTAAACTTGTTTGAGGTGAATACTTGAGACCTTTGTGTATCTTTCTCTTGAATTTGTTTTGACAGAAGATAACCTGATTGAATGATCCAAGAAGATGACCTCGTCTCCATGTTTGACTGTTTGAGAAATGGGTTGTTTTTTTTTTTTGATTTTGATGTAGTTTACCAGAAACACTGACAAACTGACCAGGAACTCTTCTATACTAACTAGAAACGCTGACAAACTTACTAGAAACACTTCTATACTGACCAGAAACGCTGACAGATAGACCAGAAACACTGACAAACAGACCAGAAACATTGACAAAATGACCAGGAACTCTATTTTGTAATACAATGACTCTAAAGTTCAAATAATGAGGTGTATACTTAGCAAATTAAGTGTTTGAACTTAGGAGATTGCAATTTTGACCCAACTTTGTGATTTTCAGACTCAGAGAACGGATATTTAGACCTAACAAGTACAAACTAGGAGATCTAATGCTGCAACATGAACAATTTGACATGCAACTCACAAGAGTTGTTGATTAGACCAAGGGAGCTGACCTTAAGACCAAGAGAGCTACTGTTTAGACTAAGAACTCTGCTATTTAGACCAGGAACTCTGCTATTTAGACCAAGAACTCTAATGTGCTCAACCTTGGAGAGTTAATGTTGAAATATGAGAAAGTTAACATTCACACCAAGAGAGTTGACATTTGGACTGAAAATGCGACTGTTTGGACTGACAGAGCTAATGTTTGGACCAAAAGAGCTAATGTTTGGATTGTGAATGCGACTGTTTGGACCATAGGTAAGATTGTTTGGACTGAAAGAGCTAATCTGCTGTGAAACTTGTGAATTTGACAATTTGAAGTTTGATTTTTCAATGTTTGTTGTATTTCAATGGATGAGATCTTGAATTGACTTACAAACATAGAAATCAGATTGTATTTTTGTCCCAAAGGACACATGAAGTTTATGTTCAAGAAGGTTTAAAGAAAGCCCAAGTTTTCATGGGTTTTGAACAATTGAGAACACGTCAATCAGTCTATCCTAAGGAGATTGGCTTCATTATTAGTTCTTAGCGCACAACTTGGTACCCTATCATCTCACATACCATTGTCACCCCCTAAAGGGCACCCATGTTCTCATTGGGTGTCCTAAGGAGATTAGCTTCATTATTTATGTTATTATTGGGTGTTCTCATAGCTTTAATTGAGAACACGTCAATCAGTCTATCCTAAGGAGATTGGCTTCATTATTAGTTCTTAGCCCACAACTTGGTACCCTGTCATCTCACATACCATTGTCACCCCCTAAAGGGCACCCATGTTTTTGCCTTTGCGAGAGCTAGTGGAGTCCCATTATGAGCCTAGCAATAAGGTCTCAAAAGGGGAGTTTGCACATACGCTCAAGAGGGACATATGGTGAGTATCTTAAGGAGAGATTCTTCCCCCTCCATGCACTAAGAATTTAATAATGTTCGGAGGTAAACTGGGTAGCTTCTAATTTAATTGGAACTAGTAAGGGATCCATTCAACGCGTCAGGGTATAAACTCAATTAAGAGGTCTCCAAGCCTTGAAAACCAAGGTTTGATATACTCGAAGGTGCAGAGGAGAGCTATTCCTGAGCACTTCTGTTGACTTGATTTTCATCAAATCACATTTATTTTATAGTGGGTTGGAGTAATTGGCGTTAGCTATTCCCACTTGGGTTGTTCTCTTCTCACCGACCTTAATGGCTTAGAGTTATTAGCACCTCGGGAGGGTAGGCCCACTAAAGATATGCACTATTTAAAGAAAAGGATGAGTCTGGCTTTCTGATCACCTAAGAAAGGTGAGAGCATACTCGCCTATCATCAAAACACATAAGACATGTTTGTTCATTTCCATTGTAATTAGTCTATGTGCCTAATTTATCAAAAATGAGTGCAGAATCCCGCAGCTGCAAACAAAGTTAGTAGTTTATATTGCATTCTTTGACGGTGAAATAGTCTATGACTCTGGTCTTTCACAACAAAATAAGTACCTACAAAACCAACAATTTGCAAATTAGGTTCGGGTCCAGAAGCAAAAATGAGGAATTCAACATACAATATTTGTAAAATCAATAAAAAACTAAAAATGCCATCAAATTGACTAATAATGCCATCATATGTGCCAAGAACGCTGCCAAATGGACCCAAAACGCTACTCTGCACACTAGAAACGCTTCTCTACACACCAAAAATGCTGTTCTACACACCAAAAATGCTGTTCTACACACCAAAAATGCTGTCAAACAGACTGAAAACACTGACAACTATGCCAAAAACACCATAATACATACAAAAAATGCTAAAGTACAGACTGTAAGTGCTAAAGCATAGAAAACCATAAAAATATAGTTGAGGAATCTCTCATAAACGCCATTTGAGGTGTCAGAATGCTACAAAGAGGCCAAGAATGCGATTCGGGAGCCTAAGAGAGCTAATTTGCACTCCGAAAGAGCTAATCAATTTGTCAATGAAATTTCCTACAAGCAAACTTGTTAAAGATCAAAGGGGCTGAGGCCCCATGGTGGGCGGCAATTAATGTGATGCTAAAAATGTGATAAATGATAGAAGGCATACACATATAATGAGACAATAAAATGTAATTGAAAAGATTAATTAAAAACTAGATTAGAAATTTAAACCATAAGCCTTCCTTGAAATGTCCCATTTTCCTCTATTCTTGAGGACCTTGAAGGTGTTGGATTGATGGGATCTCAACAGAGAAATGACCTCCAAAGTGGCAACTCAAGAGTTGAGTAGCTATTTGATCATGATTGATTATGCAAATGATATGAAACGTATGATCTAAGAAACTAGATTAACATGCTATGATTAATCCAAAAGCTAATTGCTAGATAATTGAAATGAAAATTGCCTATAGTAATGATGCTAAAGCTATGAATGCAAGGGATCCTTATTGCTCCAAAATGGGGGATATTTATAGGAATTCCAAGGCCAAAGCTGAGGTGGCAGGAATCGATGGTCCAAATCTAATCTGAAGATATCAAGGGCCAAGATTGAGGAAGTTGGAGAAGAGGTTGGAGGAAGGGACACTTGTCATCTCTGTGGTGACAAGTGTCAAGGAGCCTTGCTCATGAAAGGGCAAGTGTCCAAGGGAGGAGACATGTGGCAAAAGTGCCATGTGTCTCAAGGAGAGAATATCCACACCATGGGAGGTTAGGATAAGGAGGTTAGAATGTGCAAGATAAGACAGGGTTAGTTAGACCCAGGATTAGGTGGAATGGGCTAGGTGGTTAAAAGTTAGGAGCCATGCGCTCATTTGAATTTAGAAATTCAAATAATTGGAAAATGATAATTAGTCTCAACAAACTTGAGTTTGTTAATCTTAATTAGGTATTAGAAGAATTGATTTATATGGGGGGACATTAATTAATTTAGAATTAATTAATCAAAGGGGGATATGAAATGAACTATATAAATAAATCATGTAGATTTGTTTACTAGCAGATGAATAGAGAAATTAATTAAATTGCTTGTGAATTCAATTAATTGGGAAGGGGAATTAATCAAATAACCGCATATTTAATTAACTATCTTTAGACCATTTTTAGGTGTATACAGTCACCATGATGAAAAATTAGCATTTATTCATCATTTCTAACAATAAAAAATTAAAGGGAAATCATTCATCTAATAGTGAAAACCATTCTTATTGAACTTTAGATAAGTACCATGATGAAAACATAGAAAACAAACATCATGCATAAGATCAATTATCTATGTGTATTAGTACACTTAGGGGTGATTTGTCTCATCCATCATACCTTTTTTAATGACATTAATTTTCATTCATTCCACTTCATTTCCATCCATGTTATCTACCTACCTTGATCTTGATAGGGAATGAGATAGAAACTTATAATATGATTTCAGAAATTCTTGACATGTCCATCCTTCGGTCACAAATGATCTATGATCACACCATCACCTATATACCACTATCCAACCCTATATCATGGAGAAAAATATTATTCCTATACAACATAGTTCTTGGAGATCACATCCTCAATCCTCCATCAAATCCTCATGTATCCTATCCTCCACCTAATCATCCTTCCATCCTCTACCTAAAAAATCCCTTATCCTTTTACCCTCATTGCAAGACTTGGTTCTCCCTTGCCAATGGCTCTAAAACTCTAAGACGTCTATCCAACATCTCTCCACAATCCAACCAATCACAAAATCAATCCATCCACATACAACAATCCTAATCCATGAAATCTTGTTATTCAATTTAGTGCATCATCCAAAACATTCCTAGACATTGTTCATATCCTTGCTAAAAATATTGATCCATTTTTATCACATTATTTTCATCGAGATATTTATTTCCCAGTTTTCACATTGTTTTTAAAATGTGTCCTTCCTAATGTTCAATAACAATAGATCATCCTCATCATCATCAATCAATCACTCAATTTTTGACTTGACTAGGGACAAGATCATGTTTGTCTTTGTAATGTTGTGCATTATTTCTTTCTTTCTTGTTTGTATTTTTTTATTTATCTACCTTTTTCATGATCCTTATAGTATATACCACCTAATAAATCAACACAAACAACAATCACCAACAATAAAATTGTGCTCTTGAACCTTCAAACAACACATTTGAAACATTTTCTTTTGATATATAATCTTAGAAATCTACATCAACCTCAATAATATACAATGAAAGTAATCCTTTGCCATCATGAGATTTTTCTATCACCCATAACTTTCCTTAAATGGGACGTTTCCTTCCCTAAACCAAATGTTTATCTTAAATGGGATTATTCCCTTCCAAATCCGCACATGATCCAAATCCATAATTTAATCCTTTCCACACCTTGGCATGATGTAAAGATATGTGTTAGGTGATAATTAGTTGTCTTTTTCTTTGGTTTATCATTTTGATAGTTTTATCTATTGAACCATGTAATGTTCCTACACAAGGTCACTATGATCATGGTGTAGTTAAAATGGTATACATTGAGGAAAGGTCTTTTGTTTTTATGTATAGTGTTAAATTATGACCATTCTCTCATCAAATCCACCAAGGTCAGGCACCTTTTTGATGTGTAAGAAACTAGATCAATATCTGTTGATTATCTAATCATGAATCCACCAAGAGTGTCAAACACCTTGTGAGTGCTAATGCATCTTCCTATCTATTATTTACTTGAGAGTTAGTCCATATATTAGATACATTATCACCTTGGCCTTATATTCCTTCATGCATAACATCCATTGCGATATTAAATAAAGGTTTCTAAACTCAAATTTAGTATAAAACATTGTCATCATTTCATCTATAATCATCTTCATTTCATATCATATATTTTTGGCATCGATATTTTAATCTTTGTCTTCCATCAATTTCAATACTTCATTTGAGTTTTTCTTTACATCTCTTATTTTGAGAGATCACCCATGTAGTTTTAATATGGATAAGGGCATCAATCCAATCACTTTTCTAATTTCCACTTTTTACCTAATTGGGACATATTATCACCATCATCATCCTCATCTTTTCTAATTTTTTTCTTAGCCACTTTTCTTTTCTTTGAAATAATGTCACTTTGAGCATCATTTCAATGGGGTGAAATGTAGAGAATAAAATTATTCTCCTAATTATTTTTTCTCTTCAATTAACTCCTTCTTCCTTCATTAGTTAGCCTTGTTTAATTTTAGAAAACTCATCTTCAATCATCAACCAGCTTTGTCTGCAAACTAAAATTTATTCCTCACATTATCCAATTATCAAATTAGATAATTCATTATTATATTCTCAATAGTTCCAAATGAAATTTTTTCATTTACTAGCTGAGTTGACTCACAACCACTTACATTAATTTAGGTCACTCCCTTATCATTTTCATCAATCATACAATGCAAATGATCTATTCTATCATTTGCATTGTATGATTGATCGTACAAGTCAAAGTGTTATGTTGTAGTTGGATCACTAGAATAGGATTAGAATTTGATTTCTATTTGTATTTTCAAGTTCTTTTTTATTTCATTACATATGAATTAATATTTCCAAAATATTTTTATTGTGTTAAAAAATTCATGATATTTGCATGGGATGATTAGGACAATATTACTTTGTACCATTAGTTATTGCATAATAATGCTAGAGGCATTTTGATTGTTGATTTTTCTATTTAGAGTAATTAGATGAACCTTGTGAATTAATTTTTATCCAAGTCTATTTCAACTATATGTTGTTTCTTATATTCAATTTAATATTATGCATATAGAATCTTAAGAGAGGCATGATATATGCCAAATATGAATAGTCAAAGAATAGTAGGTTAATTTTTTAGTCTACAAACTAATATGCCATATAGTAGACCATATTAACAAGATAATTTGTAGTATTTCTAAGCTAATTTCTATGAACTGTTTGGTTAATGAGGCGTGCGTGCCTCCCAAGACTAAGTTTAATTTTGATTCTGTGACTGCTGGTAGTGTTCATCTTAACTTTAATTAGTTTGGTAGTATGTGTGTCTATGTTCATATGAAGTTAATTTGGTTGGATAGCCCTTGTAGTATTGTAGGGGTTAGGGATCTTCTGATTTTTGGTTACTAGTGAGTTAGCTTCATGAGTTTTGTCTGGCTTTTGGCTCTGTGATGTTAGTTGTTGTTATGTTGCTACTCAGTTTTGTTGTTTTCTATTTGAATTTGTGAAGGATCAAAGCCCTTTCCATACTTAAGTAATAAAAAGCAAGATAATTTGTAAAAAAGCTTAAAAATTGAATATACTTAAATATATTATTTTATTTGATCTATTTTTTTTTTTCGAGCAAGTGCTTTTGACTGGAGCTATGAACCAGTGAGATTACAAGGAGGACCTCATCTTTGAATCAAGGGCCAAGGCATCCTCTTTGAAGCATCCTACACAGCCTGAGAGCATAGCTGTCAATTTCCTAGCCAACGAACAAAGAGTAATCGACCAACGAGCATCGGGGGGACCAAGAGCATGCTCCAAATTTATCAATCACTCCTCAGCGTGCACCAACAACGAACTACCTCTCTGACCAAAGCAAACCTTTGTCTGCCAAGTCAGCGAACCAGTGTAGGATGTGGAACAATGGGGGCAGAGAGGGGCCAAGCGCCGTGCATCGAACTCACAACCTCCATTGAGGGAGGCTCACAGCTGTACCGCTGCGCTATGGGGTGAACCCCATTTATTTTATTTGATCTATTATTCATTGCTATATCATGTATTCTAAGGATGCAATCATTACATATATGCATGCTAGCATGTGCATTAGATATAATATGTTAGGTTATTAGTGATTACATGCTATACTAGATTCTATTATGTATGTCTTATTTGACTTTCTAGATCATTCATGAAAGGTCAAGCTTCTCTAGTTTCAAGTAAGGTCAAGGAAACTTATTACTACCTATTTGAGAAAAAAATCAATTTCATGTTGTTTTGTCTATCTCTCCTTGATAATTTCAAAATGCTCATTTGAAAACAATTTATCAAGTGATGTTTTTATGTTGTTACTTTTATAGATGAGCCTATAAGTCATATTAGTTGTACAAAAGACTAAGTCATAATTATATAGAAGAGTTTATTAAATCTAGCTATTGTAACATTCAATATTGAATATTATTTATGAATACAATTAAAAAGAAAAGTATCTATGTGATGACTAGATTGATTATTCATATTTAATTTTTTTTATTTATTCTATTATTTAATCATTTTATTGCTCAATGTAATAAGTTGAAATAAAATTATATTAATCTAATATTTCAAATAATATATATTATACTTAAATTTTATCTTATATAATTTATAATTTTAATATATTTATTTTCATAAACTTTATGTAAAAGATGTTTATACAATAGTCTTATCTATATATAATGCATATCTCTAAATATTTTTTAAATAAAATTTATGAAAATAAATATATCAATTATAAATTATATAAGATAGTTCTGTGACAGAGTCTAAATAATCTCTTAGTAATTAATTTTGTCGGCACCTTAATGTACACGTGTTTCGATTTGTTCAGTTAGTGGATTTTATCGTAAGATTTATAATTTTATGAATATTTAATAAATGTTGTGCTCGTTCAATAGTCTAAAATTTGTATTTTAATAGATGACTCTTATGAGAAACGCGTTTATAAAAGTTAAAAGTGTCAAAGTCTTTAAAAAGTTGATGAATAATATAACTGATAAATATAATAATGCAAGACTTTTGAATTATCTTATATATTTGATTGTGTTTAATAAGTATATTTATCTTAGATAAATCCAATAAAAGATATGTTAAAAGATATCCTTTTTAAAATGTTTCTTTTTTTATCAATTTATTAATATATAGAAATAGAATAAATTATATGTTTTGTGAAGGATATTTCTTAATGTTTTTTTATGTCAATTTATTTGGATAGACATGTTAACTATTATTAATTTAATGTTTTCATTAATGCAATGATAAATTAAAAAATATACATAATTAAAAATCAAAATCATAAACCAAACTAAATTATAAACAATTAATTTTTAAAAAAGAAAATCTTATTTTCTATTTCTATATAAAATCAAGCATTATTATTTATAAATATAAAATGTAAAACAATAAAATTAAATAAAAATCTACCATGCTCAATATTTTTTGGTTGTCAATTATAAAAAGACCAAATATAAGAATTATTTAATACTAAAACTTATAAGAAAATAATTTAGCCAAATTCAATTCTTGTGTTTCACTTTTTTTTAAATTGAAGAAAGCTAGATGGAAATATACATAAAGAATAGCAGTCCAAAAAGAGTTACAAATAAAAAGAACGTTGATAGTGATGGGCCACTAACAATAGACATTAGAAATAAATACAAACCACTACAAGCATAGTTCAAACAAGGTTGGATGTACCAAACAACAAAATCAATTGATAAAAAAATGGTACTTGATTTCCTCCACCAACTTGTGATAATAACCATCTTCTTTTAGCTAGGAACACAAGCTATTTAAGCTTTTCCTCTAAATTTGATTTTAAATTTGAACTTTTAGTTCAATTTCATCAACCTCACACTAATCACCTCAATTAATGTTCACATAGTAAGTCTTATGAAATAAGTGATAGTAAAAGTGAGATTTTCTACATAAAGCACAAAAGTAAGACATTCTAGTCAAACTTAGTATATGCTATTATAAATGTACAAATGTTATTTAGTTAATTTTTTCATGATGAGAGTGTTTATATATATATACACACTTTTGCTTCTATCCCTAAACACCTAAAATTGATCACTTGTGTTTGGTCAATTTAACCTCATTTCATATAATTCCCTATCATTTATATTAAGTAGATAATATCTTATTATTTACTTAATATTATCTATTTTCCTCTATTTTTCTTAAGTTCATAACCTAAGGTAAATATTTACCTTTAATTATTTACCTATCTTTAAACCCCTTCTTCCAAATAATTAAATACATAATTTTATTTATTTAACAAATCACATCCCCCAACTCTCTTAGCTTGCCTAATTATTCTAGTCCTAATCTCCCTGTAATCCACTCCACTAAGTATATAGACTCATTTAATATTTAATTAAGTGAACTCATCTCCTCACATCACATCAAGCACATAGGCCCCTTATAGAAGCACATGGGCTTGTTTCCTCAAGTACCCATATTTTTTTTTCATTTATTCCTCTCATTCATTCTCCAATCTCAACCATCCATCTCTTTTCATCCCTCAACCTATTTATCCAACCTTTAGCCATTTTTATCGAACTATCACCCATTTTTTATTGGAGCATCATTATATTATCAGAATTTTGAGTGAGCACACATCTAACCAAACATCTTGGGCAAATCTACACAAGAGGGGGTTTAATGTAATTTGATTTCATTAAATTATATGTTTATTTGACCTCTTTTAGCCTAATCTCGATTGTTGTTCTATTTTATGATTTCGGGTTGTTTTAGTGCTATTTTTCATTTAGGAATCATTAGAACACCTCTCAATATAATTATAAGTTGTTAATCGAAAAAGAAATAACTTAATGTTGATGGATCCATGAAGTAGTAGTAAAGTTGAATTGTTATAAATGAGTCCATTGAAGATCAAGTCTTGCTGAGTGTAAGGCTCCTACATCATAAAAGATGAAGTGGGGATCGTGACCCGAACAAAATTGACAGAATGGATAACCCAATCTATGACTCTTAGTCATAAAAGACACATCCTAAAAATTAGATAGCCATTTTAAAAATTGATATCCCCATACAAAATCTAAATGAAATGGACAAACGAAATGGACAAACGAAATGGACAAGAAGTGATTATTAGATTCCATGACTCTTAGCACACATCCTAAAAATTAGATTGCCATTTTTAAGATTGATGTCCCTATACAAAATCCAAACGAAATGGACAAGAAGTGGTTATTATATATGATATGACTAGGGCAAAACCTCAGGATTAGTGAGGTGTTGTCTCTCAACCAGAGAACCGGCCTGATCATTATTCTCATTCCTTTACCATGGAATTCTGTCTTGCGCAGGCGATAGCCAGAAATCTAAATGATCTTCAGAGCACTAATAGCTCTTTTTTTCTCCTACTATCGACCTCACTAGCTTCATTACTGCTTGTACTGCTCATTCTAAGGTCTGTCTATGGCGGAAAAGGCAAAAATCTTCCTCCAGGAAGTCTAGGCTTTCCTCTGATCGGGGAAACTCTTCAATTTCTGAGCGCTTACAAATCTAACAAAGGCAAGGACTGGGTGAAACAAAGAGTTGAAAGATATGGGCCTGTTTTCAAAACATCTCTGATGGGTAGCCCAACAGTCATTCTCACAGGCCAAGGAGGCAATCGATTTCTCTTCCACAACGATGGGCACACCATAATGAACACGCAGCCCAAACATCTAAAAAGGATTTTTGGAGAAAATGGTATTGTTGCACTTAATTCCTCTTACATGCAAAAGAAGAGCTTAGTCTTGTATGAAGATAAAAAAATTCCAAATATAGAATTTGCATGAATTTTTGTGTGTTTGTAATTGTATATTACAATCAGATTTTTAATTATTGAGACTATTGTAATAAATTAATAATTTCTGATTATTATTGTGTTGTGTTTTTGGATTCAATTGTGTGTAAATTATTTGCATTTGGATCACACTCCATGATCCGTCATCAAGATGAGAGAGGTGTTGAGAGAATTCTCATCCTGATGATGACCGTCATGGAGTGTGATCCAAACGTACACAATTAAATCCAGAAACAAAGTGCAATAATAATCTTCTGGATTCAACTGTGTATGTTTGGATCACACTCCATGATACATCATCAGGATGAGAGAGCTGTTGAGAAAATTTGAAACACAGCTTAATAATCATCATAAACCGTGAAAATTTAATGTTTCTGAAAATTTTCTACCAACAGCCTTCTCATCCTGATAATGGATTATACAGTGTGATCCAAACATTACAGTCACATCATAATAATCATCATGAACCGTAAAAATTTAATTTAATATCTCTGATCTCTTGATCACAAAAAAATTCTTTGTAATCGTCCAAATCCATACAAGATTTATTTAGGTTAAACGTGTTAAATTCTGTTTTTAACTTTTTCAGGCATTGGAATGCTTTCTGGCGAGGAGCACAAGCGGATAAGAGGTGCCATCATGCAGTTCATGAAGCCTGAAGCTCTGCAGAGATTCGTGGGCAGACTTGATTCAGTTGTTCAACGACATTTCGCTGATTTTTGGGAAGGAAAAGAGAGTATCACAGTCATGCCATTGATGAACAAGCTTACTTTCCAAGTTGCCTGTGATTTGTTCTTCAGCTTGAATGACAGTGGAGAAAGGGATAAATTGGCTTTGGAATTCGGTAATGCTGTTAAGGGTATTTGGTTTACTCCTTTGGATTTGCCTGGAACTACTTACCGGAGAGCATTTGAGGCGAGGTCTCGTGTGAAGAAGCAGATTTCCGTGTTGGTGGAGGAGAGGAGGAGAGAGATTGAAGGAGGCAAAGAGTCTGAAACCCAGGACTTAATGTCATGCTTGCTTAGCATGAGGGATGAGAATGGAAAGGCCCTGTCTGACGAGGAGATAATAGATAACGTCATAACTGTAATGATTGCCGGGCATGACACCACTGCCAGTCTTCTAACTCACCTTGTCAGAGTCATGGCGCTTCATCCTGAAGTCTACCAAAATATTCTTCAAGGTATTTTCACCTTCTTTTCTTTTCTTTCCTTTAGTCATCTAACTAATCTTTTACATCTATAGAATTAAATAATATATCAGATTTTGATGATTTTTTTGGTTGTTTTAGTATATGACGTAACTGTTTATAGCTATTGTTCTGGCTTCTTAGTAGTAATGACATACATTCTGGGATCCATAGGCAAGGATCAAAAAGTGATCATTTTAAATTGTCATCCGATACCTACTTAAAGATGCCCCAATAACCGTGCATTACAACCACCTCAAAAATGGCTGATACTTAAGTGCAAATGCCCCAATAGTCATGCCCTATGGGTGCCAATAAAGTTGCACAAATCCTCTAATTAAAATCCAAAAATTCTAACTACTAGGATAAAGTAGGGGGCCATTTTAGGTTGAGTGAGCAAGAAGTGAACGGAAATTAGAACATAGGCAAACTTGTGCTCTTCTTCTATAGCTCACTTCATGTATCCTGAATTCCTAAAAGATACATCCGATTTTGATGGTTTATTTTGGTTTTTTTGTATGTGACTTAAGAGCTTAAAGTTTTTGTTTCAACTTCTTGGTAGTGACAAAGATTGCAGCATGATTCCTTATATACACAAAGTTAAAAAGTGGTCATTTAGAGGTGATGCCCAATACCTACTTGTAGATGCCTCAATAACCATGCACTACAACAGCCTCAAAAATTTGCACAACTAATCCATTACATATTCCTCTAATAACCAATACATGTTCATCTAAAAACAATTTTGACAGATGCTTATACTTAAATGTCCCAATAACCATGTGCTATGGGAGCCAATAAAGTTGCACAACTCTTCCAATTAAATATTTAATTTTTAACTATTCCAATTTCCAGGTACAAGTGAATGGCTATTGATACAAGTGAAATATTTTAGTGTGCTTTTAACTATTGTGTATTTGCTTTTTCTAAAAGATAGTAATTGAGGGGTAAAGTGAGCAAGGAGTGAACAGTTAGATGGTAACTAACCCCTTCCCTTAAATGAGAAATTAAGATCTTAATTTTTTTTTGTAGAATTAGATTGTGGTTGAGAAAGAAAACATAGATGAACAAACATGATCAAACTTAAACAACACATTTTAAGATTTTACTTATTTAAGTGGTTTATCTGAAAATTATACTAACTTTTCTATAAAGATGAGATCTATTATTACGATTCTACATAAATCATCTGAAAAATTAAAGCTAAGAATGTGCTGTTTAAATAAAAATTACAAAGAATATACAAAAATTGATTACAACATGATAACAATTCTTACACCTTACACCATTTTCATAAAAACAACAACAAAATTAGTAAAAAAAAAAATATTTTTCACGTCAAATTTCTTAAGCATAGATTGATAATGATTTGGTCAAGTTTTCTGTCAACTCTGACATCATATGAAAGCGAAATGCACAATATAAAACGGTTTGAAGCATCTGCTGTTCGGCAAAATATACAAAAATCCTTGGAAGTGTACTTGGAAAGCTACTCGAAACACTATGCTTTGTTTGGTTAGTTTTTTAATTATTAGGGTTTGGTTGTTAATTATTAGACACTTGATTTTCAATAGAAAGATAGATATGAAGATTTTTAATCATTTATTTGGTTGTTAATTATTAGGCTTTTGATTTTCAATAGAAAAGTAGATATGGAGATTTTTAATAATTTTGATGGTTAAAAGTTTTTTACATAATCAAATTTAAAAACTGTAAATAGTATTTGAATGGAATGTGAAAATCTTATAGCTTTGATTTTTAATCATTTATATTAGATTTTTATTATTATTACATATAATTAATAAAGTTCAATTATCGTTATTATTATTTAAAAAAAAATATTTTTAAATAATTATATATAATATTTTTATCAACAAATTGAAAGTTTTATTGGATTCTTAATTTGAAATTGGATATTAATTAGATTTAATCAATAAGATTGTAAATAAAAGTTCATCTTTAACAAAATATTGATCTCAATCTATGGTTTGAACTCAAGTGATTGCTATAATAGTACTATGCTATTACCATTATAATGTGTCTTTGATGACTATTATGATACAATTGCTACTTTGATATATATTATGTTCATCTAATTAATTGTTTTTGAGAATTATTGATAGATCCTTCTTTGTTACAATCGTGCTCCTCATTATACTAGTTATAAACTAATATAATCTAATTTGACATGCAGTGTAGAATATATCTTTTAATATAAATCATAATTTTTAAGTGAAAGTATCTCAAATTATATAAATTACATAATAATTAGTTATATATAAAAATAGTACTTTTCTTTAAAGCTTTAGGTATGCTCCTAAAGCTCAAATTTATTGGGTATTATTATTTATTTTTCAGTTTAGATTTTTTATATATTTATTTAGTTATATTTTATTATCTAAGTGTACTTTTCTATTATGCATACTTTTGATTATATATATTAATTAAAAATTTATGTATTTTGTACATGTATTGAAGTTTATATTAAAGATTTAATAAAATGTGATTATTTGTAAACTCGATTTGATTTATATTATTGTAGTTATATTTTTTCAATACATTTTAACAAAATTTGTACCAGAGCAAACAATGGTCCTTGAAGGAAAACAATCTGACGAGCCTCTTAAATGGGAAGATCTTCGTAATATGAAGTACACATGGAAGGTGGCTCAAGAAGCATTGCGTTTGTTTCCTCCAATTTTTGGTGGATTTAGAAAGGCAATTGAAGATGTTGAATATCAAGGCTATACAATTCCAAAGGGTTGGCAAGTATGTTATTTCTCCTTGTATAATTATTATGATGATCAAGGCATAAGATTTCACTATTTACATAGATGTTAGAAAATTTTATAGTCTAATTCATTATATAATTTATTTTTGTGTAGTTATTTTGGGAAACAAGCTCTACACATTGGAATGATGAGAATTTCAAGGAGCCACATTTATTTGATCCATCTCATTTCGATAATCAAGTTTCACGATTTGTGTTTACTCCATTTGGAGGGGGACCTCGAATTTGCCCTGGCTATAACTTTGCGAAGATGGAGACAATGATTTTTGTACACTACTTAGTAACCAAATGGAAATGGTCTATGAAGAATCCTGATGAAAGAATAATTTCTGATCCTGCCCCTATTCCTATATTGGGTTTACCTATAAATATCTATACTAAGGTAAAGTGAGCATCTAAAATGATCTTCAACATGCAGTTAATGCATTGTAAAAGTTAAGGAGATTATTATGTCATGGATGTACTCTCCTAAGAGGTAGTGGCATTATGTTATTCTCCATATTTTCTCGTTCTGTATGTGATATAGGCTATAATATTTTAGGTCTCGAATTTCCTTAAATCTATTTTATAACATGTATAATCTATAAATTGGTACAATGATTGATTACAGTTGGATAATTATAATACTAAATTATAAACTATATATTTTTAGAAATTTTGTTATTGTAAATGTATTTTGAGATAATGAATATTATACTCAACACATTTCTTGTTTTAATTATTATTTTTTAAATAATTTGATTATCATTTTTTTTGTCATACAAATAAATCAGTTTTTACAATGCTCTTTATTTAATTAAACATTGTTTCTCTAATAATCAAAAGGAAAAGTTATCTTTCATGCTCTTTTTTTTTATATTCATGTTGAAGATAATCATAATAAATAACACGGAAGAAAAATTAAAATTTATACATGATTAAATGACTAGTACTATGACAAGATAATAGTACACCACTGAAATATTATACAATCTACCTATAGATTTACACTATTTTTTTAACAATTCTAATATATGCTACTCAAATTGGATAGAATATAAAATTTTAGTATCACACCTAGAATAATAGACCACTATGTATGTATTCACATTTTTTTGGTCTTTGTTACAATAAAAATAAGGTTATTTTTACTTGAATATTATTATCGAAGGATAATAGAAGATCAACCATGTTATCATACTGATATGTGGGAAGTGAGATCCTAGCCTAGCAATGCAAACTAAGATCTCAAATCTTGACTTGTGCACCATTGGGAATCATATACTAGGTTCAACTATAGTTTCAATAAGAGAGTTGAAAACTAAGTGAGTTTATGAATCCTTTTGATTTGTAATAAAATTTGGATTGTGAAATGTGTGTAAATGAATGAGGTTAAATGATAGGAAATTGATATCTTTTAGCATAAGTGCTAAGATACAAAATTAGAAATCAATATAGTAGTAGAGATTTGGAAATGGGATATAGAAAGGAAACTATAGTTGTAATTTGGAGTAGTATATGTCAAACATGAGAGTTGGGAACCCTAGTCCGAGGGTGTGTTCATTAGTGGAAGGTTCCAGATTTTAGATCAAAAGGCTTTGTAGATTCGCCTCTCCAAACATCAACCAAAAACTAGGCTACATAAGAGAAGGGAACACCATTCTTGGGGTTTCTACCTATTTTAATTCTAGGACTTTCTATCGCTAAGTTCTTTGTGCTCTTGTAAATCATTTTTTTGTCAAATCCTCACTTACACACACATAAAGAGGGAAAACTGGCTGTTCTATAAAGGGGCTTGCCTAAGTCAAACCCCATGTTTTTGTTCCCACCTCCAAAATAGATATGATGATGTAACAAAGACCTTATCCCTAAGGAGGACAAAGGCTAAATCATAATTCAAATGCTGAAATGAAATAATATTACCTTAGAGTTGATAATGGTGGTCAAGGATAACTTTAAGAAAGCACCCCCCGGACAAAAGTGCAAAACCCTGGTGAATCAGGTGTTATTTTGGGGGGGAAATTTTCATATTGATGGTGATTGTTTTTTCAAAGTAGGAAAAAAAAATTAATTTATATTGGTGATTTTTTTCTATGGTACAAAAATTCCATAAAATTTTGGCGAATAATACCCTGTTTTGTGGGGAAAATATATATTGTAGGAGATGAATATTTTTTCATTTAAAGGAACAAATATATAAGTGTATGGGCAAAAATTTTTACTACAAAAGAAAAATTATTTTAGTGTATTGGTGATTTTTTTCACTGTTTGAAAATTAATTAATTTGTTTGGCTAATGTTTCGTTATTTATGGAAACATATATATTTTATTGGCAATTTCATGAATTCATTGTCATTAATAGACAAGGCACATCACATCACATCACATCACATTGAGTCCAAAATCTGCATGATGTATCGATAAGCATGACCTCATTGACACGTCACACATACCTAGAATCTATCAATGATTTTAAATCGTTCGATGATTGTAGATCAATGGTTGAAGTTTTATTTTGGCCCAAATTTATGAAGAGAATGTAGTTCTCCAGAAAGTGCCCTGAATGGAATTGGATTCAATAGAAATGTATCAAATGTCACAGTCGATAATGTTGGTCATTTAATATATGTCTTGTCACTAAATGCAATCCACTTTGCCCCCATGACTTCCAATATGGTATTTGGTATTGGTTTATAGTTGTTTCCGATTTCGCACACTAGTGAAATTATGGGAAAGATTTGCAGAGATATACGAAATATTTAAAAAAATTTAAAGGAATTAATACAGTTAGAGAAGGAATTATTACAATCAAGAGCTTCAACTATTTATAACGATTTCTTCTTCTTTTATCTTCAATTAACCTTTGGTAGATAAATCGTCGGAGCTCACGGTAGTTAAATTCTTCCTCTTGTTTAGGTCTATAGGCTCAGGATGTATAATTTTGTATTCTGATTTCTCAAGATGGACACTCCTATCCGCTTGAGATTCATTTCTGAGGAGGACCAGAGGGCCTTTTTGGGCTCCATTAGAGACCCAACCCTCTAATTAATCTGTAAAGAGGTTGGGATGTTCGCTAATGAGGCTGTGAGGATGGTGTTGGGCAGAGAGTTTTTGTGAAATGAAAATAGATACCGTGTTAACACAGAGTTTACGTCCTGATTCTTGGCGTCTCTTCTGGACCTCGAAGGAGACAAGGTGGATATGTTGTTGTTGTTAAGGAAGGTGTTTAAAGAAGAATTCCTTGGAGGCGACGTTACTATTGTCGTTCCTCCCTGACCAAACAGTGGCCAGGAAACCATTTCTTTTGAACCTGAATGCGGAGCAGTTGACACGTCATAGGAAATGGGCATGGATTGGTAGGAACTTTCTCTAGAAATGGTTTCTCCTGGATGAATTTCCAGACTACTGTTGGCTTGAATAATTCTCACAACTTATAATGTCTAAATAATTCTACATAGAGGGAGGGCAAGATTCTTAGGGTAAACCATGAATGTGTCCAGTGTCTATGCCCTAACCCCGACTCCCTAGTAGTTTTTTTTTTTGCTATTTCCTCATAACTTCACTTATTTTGGCTTTAAAGTTTTTTGGCTATTTCCTCATAATTCCAGTTTGTTTTAGTTTGCCTCTTATGGATATACAAATGCTTTCTATTTCATTTTCTTATTTGTCGCTGCCATCATGCCATGGCAGGATACTTAGCATAATCATTATGTTTTGAAGTAGCTTAAATAGTTATTAATTTGTGTGGATATAAAATTTAATTTTTACCATAAAAAAATAGTAGGTCTATTCTAATTTCTTCTCTAAAGTTACAGAACAAACTCAGTGTCACTTCTGAGATGACCTTTTCTAAAAGATATTTGAAGTGCTTGACAAAGAAGTATTTAAAAAAATATAATGTCAGGGATTGGCTGCAAGTGATAGCATCCAATAAGGATGGCAATGTCTATGAGCTACGTTTTTTTTGTTAATGAGCTATGTTATTTCAATATTTTGTTAAACAATGGAAATAAATTTAATACTGTGACCTTTTTTATGTAATGTTTCTTCCTCTATATTTATTATATATAAAAAAATCCAGTTCGTTTCATTAATTATTTGTACATTGATTATCATTAATTATAAATATAAAAAAAAGATGTTTATCTCACGAAAAACAAGTGAATTAAAAGTCCAACTTACTTGTAATTTTTTTTGCATAATTTCAATATAAAAAAAAGGTCCAACTAACTAGGTACATGTACATTGAACACCAAAAATACGTGTCATTGAACACCGACACAAAATAAAGGCTATGGCCCGTGGGACAATGAAGTGTCAGGTGATGTGGCGTTTGGGTGGTAGAAATCTTATGTACAATGGGACCCATGGGATTTGACAACATATATGCAGTGATAATGCCTTATGGTATGCACATCACCGAAAGTGAATGGTTAACATTTAGCCTTTAGGCAGCTTTAATGTCGGTTAGGCGGCTTTAATGTTGGCTTGTGTGGATGAATTATGTGGTTGAACTAGTACATGTGGAGGAATAATGATAGAGTTTTTGATTAATACCGACGACCGCTGCCGTTGGATGTCAAAAATTAGAATTGAGTGAGAGGTGTTTAAAGCTTGGGTGGATTGGAAGTCTTGGTATCATACTGTTTGCACTTGCAGAATTGTCTTGGGTTTCTTAAGCAACATGGAAGCCAATTTATCCTTCCATATTGATAAGAAATTAGTCCCATTTCTTGGATGATTTACGGACAAGAGGTTGAAATATTTGTTCTTGTTTAAGGATGAGCGGTTGTACGAGAGTGTGAATATGTTGTTAGGAAAGGAAATTGTCCATGTAGGTCATTGCTACAAGACAAACATGGAGGCATATTCAATGATTATCGCTTAGGGTTTCCAGTTTGCGAACAAGGTGGAGAAGGTAAAAAATGCCCTGAGAGTTGTAATTGATTCAAAATACCTATTAAATTTGGATAGTGTGTGTGCTCTTATGGTCCCAAAGGTGGGAATCATTCCCGAGGCAAGGGTGGCTGGTCCGGTGGCACCGCTACCACTCATTTGATGGGCTGATGATGATTTGAAGGCAAGATGCAAAGCTCTTGCTTGGTGCAGGTGGAAGGCCTTCAAAATGTTTGCAAGGTTGATGTAGTGTGATGAGGTTTTAACGGTCCTTCATGAAGTGACACATGCAGAGGTGGGTCAAGAGTTGCGGTCGAGACCCAAGACTACCCAAGCAATGAAGTGGCTCTCAGAATTCTATGATGACTCGAAGTACAGGCCTTTTTTGGGTTAATCCTGCTATGGCCAATAGTGTTTGGTATTGTCTATTTGTATCTTTTTGTTCCATGTCTATTTTCTCCCCAACTTTGTATGTATGAGGAGATGTCTACTACAAATTTTGGTACACTGAATTGGAATTCTGGGTTTTTTGCATGTAGTAGGGTATTTTTTTTTTGGGATGGTGGTTTTGGCCCTTGGGGGTGTTTTTTGCTGTGACGGAACTCTGGTGGTTTTACTATACCACCTATACTTGCATATTTGTAATATTTTATTTCCAAGTAATACAATACAAAAATTATTGATTAAAAAAAAGAAATATCATGCAAGTTTTGAAATTACATATTTAAATCACATATTTAATTCATATTCAAATCCTATTGAAAATGGGATGGACAAAAACTGACAATGGATACTGTTGTCCGTTGGATGAGCATATATCAACAACTTAAGGTGTATTTTGGGTCGAATGTGGGATCTCTAAATTTTTTTAGAAACTTTCACCGGAAAGATGTGTCATTGAACACCAACAAGAAAGAAAGGTTATGGCCCATGGGATGATGAAGCGTTAGGTGACAGGGCGTTTGGGTGGCATAAATCCTATGTATAATGGGACCCACGACAACTGACAAAGGATACTGTCATTCGTTGGATGAACATAGATCAATGACGTAAGGTGTATTTCGGGCTGAATGTGGGAACGATAAACATATTTTGAAAACTTCTAATGGAAGACTTTCATAAACGATAAATATTTAATTAAGTATAGTTAAATTCTAAATTTGTAATTGTATACTTAATCAACTATAATAAGCTCTATTTCAGGCAAAAGTTGTAAAGGATTAAAAAGTCTTCAAAACATTTCTCGAAAAGTGACTCGTGTATGTTGAGGTGGCCAAAAAATGGCAAAAGTCTTGGGACCCACAACAACTGACAACAGATACCATCGTCTGTTGGATGAGCATAGATCAACGACTTAGGGTGGATTTTGGCCCGAATGTGGGAAGTAAACACATTTGTGAGAACTTCACCCAAAATTGAACGTTTTATATTTAATTAACTATAATTAAGTCTAAAATGATCTATTTTAGACAGAAGTTGAAAACGATTAAAAAGACTTCAAAAACAATCCGAAAAAGTGACTCGAGTCTGGTGACGTGGCCAAAAAATGGCAAAAGTCCTGGGACCCATGAGAACTGACAATAGATACCATTGTCCGTTGGATGAGCACAGATCAAAGAATTAGGGTGGATTTCAGCTTGAATGTGGGAAGTAAACACATTTTTTAGAACTTCATCCAAAATTGTACGTTTTATATTTAATTAACTATAATTAAGCTCTATTTTAGGTGGAAGGTGAAAAAGATTAAAAAGACTTCAAAAAAAGTCGAGAAAGTGACTCGAGTCTGGTGACGTGTCCACTGTCCTTAGAATTTGGACTGAAGTAATGAATGTTTTGTCCTTTTGCGATGAATATATATTAATAATAATTTATAAAATTACAACAAGATTCTAAATATTTTGCCCTTTAGGTATTAATTTTGAACTTTTTAGTGTTTTCAAAATAAGTGACTCATAAACATATTTTATTTCATGAACAAATTGGTAAACCTAGTGAGATTCAGAAATGGCTACTAGATTGAGGAATGCAACAGAGTCTGTCTGTGCCAATCTAATGAGATAGAAATTTTGGGTAAAATCTAGAACAACTACATCCTGCGTTTTTTATTTTTTTGAATCTTGTGTTTGAATTTGAGGGATAGCATTTTCAGGCTTGTATCTAGCACTATTTTGAATTATTAATAGTAACAGTGATGGGGAAACCAGAAAGAAGTAGTTCAACAAAATCCAAGTGAATAAAAAAATATACCTAACTGAACTAGTTAAAACACCAGGTTCCACTGATGAATACCATGATATTTATGACCCTGCAACCCATAGTAAAATGTGTATAATAGAAATTAAATATGCATTGTCTAATAAGGCAGGAGATCCAAACAAGGAAAAAATTACTATTTTCAACACAATGTTAAAACAAAGAACAAATAAAATTGCATTGTGGGATGCTAGATTAGGAAGCATAGTGTTACTTGAAGTATTCCCTTGCCCTGAATTTGTCATGGTCTGCGCCAAAAATTATGATGAAGATAAAAAAGCAATTGTCAATAAAAATACAAAAGAGGAAATTCTATCCATAACCAAGGGAGAATTTGTTCGTTTGTTGAACCTAGGGTTTGAAGCACAAAACTCAAATGCCCACATTGACCTAGGAAAGATGGCATAAAAATATGAGAGTCTCGATCCAAGTCATAGAGATTAATTTATCAGAGCTATAATAATGCATGGTACTCCATTGGATTAGAATCATAAGCCTCCTTATGATTATAACATTTTTTTTCCATGGGTTCAGGATACTATTCTCTTGCCAACATTTTGCCTAGGATTGGAAAATGATAGGGAAGTGGGTGCTATCCTTCTTGAAATGATTTTTAATATCCACTGTGTAAGTCAACTAGTAAGATATATAATTTTGTTGAGCATGTTGTTCAATCTATGCAAAAACAATTACTAATGATCAAAAAAGGTTCCTGTAAGACATTTAGGTTATCATCCTTCTTGTGTTATCTTCGTCCAAAACCACACTTTTTTATACCCGACTGAAACAAAATACCACTTGGGTCGTTCCCTTTCACAAGACATGAGGCATGCCCTCTAAAGATAATAACATTTTCTCTTACACCCAAGTTCCAAAGGAAAGCGAGGGGAGAAGATACTTCTTTATCACCTTGGGTTCTAAACTAAACATAATGTGCCGAAGGCACAAGACACAACAAGCAAGTTAATTCCCCTCAAAAAATAAAGAAAATATCAATGAAATCATGTGAGACTAATTAGAATAGGAATTTGAAATGCAAATACTCACATTATTTCAAATTAAAACAAGATTATTTTTAATCCAACCATTTCAAATTTATGTAAAGAAAATAACATCATTTAGACTTAATTAAGATAGAACTATTATATAAATTATTAATTTAATTAAATCAAAATTATTTAAAATAATTTTCATAAAATTATTACATAAAAAATATTTAACTATCAAACAAAGACAATTTTCGGTACGTAATACATATAAAATTAATAAGAAATTAAAAATAGAAATACATAGGTGCATAATATCTTTGCATTCTTTGTTCTCATTATGTTTGTTCTATTGCGCGTGAATACTTCCTTGAAGTCTTATTTTTCCTTTTCCTCTTGTTCCCCATGCTTTTAAAATAACCTTCAAATATCTTCAAATTGTCGCCCTTAAAATAACTTCTAAATATCTTCTTTGTTCAAAAAATGCGAATTAGTTTGATCAATTTTGTTTGAAAAAATAGAAAAAACATTTCTATTTATATGTGATTGTAAATTATTAAAAAAAATAAAAATTATGTTGGCCTGGGTTCATACGAACGTCAACCATTACAAAAGGCCATGTTCATTCGAACTCAGCCATAATGTGAATGTTTGTGCCACAGGGTGTTTGAGCGAACAACCCTATTGGGTTTGAGCGAACTCCATGCTTGAATGAACCGCTTTCCTAGACATCTCTCCCCAAATTTTGAGAATTTCTGAGAAATTTTGGCTTTGAAACCTCTGGTTCAAGGCTCAAATGAAATAATCCTGGCAACCCAAAAATATAGAATGGTAGTGATCGGAGAAATATTTCCAACGACTATAATTTTATTACATTGTGAATTTATTATGATCTTGTTTTTAAAATTTTATGAAATATTGGTTTTTCATCAAACATGAACTTCTCTGTTCAATGAATTGGTTAAAATAGGAAACTAATTCAAAAAATTTATTAAAAATATCTAGGACCTCCATATTGATGTCTTCTTTCTACCAAAAAAAAAAAATTGAATTTCAATATATATAGAACAAGTTATGTGTTCAAACGTACACCTATGTCTAAATTATAACTAGTCGGACTTCAAAACTTAATAAAATAAAAAATATTCAACATATCACTATCAAACCAACTTCAAGCACTGGATATTGATGTTACAAACCAAAATTCAAAAGAATTGAGTTTTTATCATTTATAGAAAAAATTTGTGTTTCAAGAGGCACATCACTCTTAAAAAATGTTGTTTGCTATTAAAAACTACTTTTCGAAGGAGATGGAAAAATAAAAAGAAAATCTTCAATTTTTTTTGAAAAAAATATATTTAGAATCTAAAGACAAAATGCTACAAATCACTAATTTACATCATCTTCAAATTCTTAATAGTTTAAAAGTTATACTTGTTGGAAGGAGAAGATTATTTTAAAAATGTTCAACTCAGTGTCAAAGTTGGCAAAAAAGTGGGAACCATTATTGTGAGTTCACCCAGAATAAAAGACAAATTTGTGGGAATAAGATAATTAAGAGCTACTATGGAGGGATATGATGAAAATGCATTATAAAAAGGTATTAATAGGCTATATAAAGAGGTAAAATTGGGAGATAAGAGTGAGGAACATAGTTGAGCCATGTGAGGAATAATATGTATTAAATATATGAGAGAATAGGGAAGTGTGAAATGTATATATGATATATGTATATATGGATGAATACTGATGAATTGAGTATAAGAGATGTGTAAGACATTAATATATGTATATGTGCATGGGCATGTGCATGTGCATGTGTATGTGCATATGTATATGTATATATATTCATATAGATGAATGTATGTAATTTTTATTATAATTTGATTAAAACTTATTGCATATATAAGTTCTCCCTTTTTATTGCATCACACCAAGGTTGACTACACATAAAAGAATATTAAACCTTACACTTTAGTCAAGGTTTTTTGGCTAACACTATTGATAGCATCTTGCTAAATTATTAAAAAGGAAACATAATTACTCTTTCTTATTTTGAATGTATGTACTTTATCTTCAATGTGATTACATTATATATACTTGAACATGCTATGTTTCCCAAGGAATAAATAGCCATGTTATGTATGTTATGAATCTTTAAATCTATCATTATTGTTTGGTTCATTCTATTTCTAATGCACCTATTAATAAAAAAATGATTGATCAATTTAAGGGATTTAATGACTCATATCTATATGTTAAATAATAATTATTTTATATGATCATCATATAAATGATGATTCTCTCCTAGTTATTATAATTTGGATTTATAATTACTTGATATATTTCATGTTGATTCTAATCTATCCCTTAATCTTTCATGTTCATTTATTGACTACTTTAACCATTTACTCGGGATATGACTTAATGTTAATTTTAACACTTTCATTTTTGTAAGTGAGCTTATGGATCTTGTTTTTCTAATTATCAATCATGTTTCAATCTTTAACTACACTTTTAAACCTCATATAACTTATCATCCTTTAATTATTGAGGTCTAACAATATATTATTATAATTCTTGTTACACAAATCCATTCCCCTAAAATGAACACATGGGTGATAAAGATACCTTTTTTTTAATCGGTAACAGGTTTAAGTTTTATATTGCTTGAAAGAAAAAATACATGCCTTCAGCTACTTTGCAACGTTCCACTATCTAAAGACTAAATGGGGTCTTGCCCCTACAAAATCAAAATGAAACCCGAGACAGAAACCACACCAACTATGCCTACCACTAAGGTTACATTCCTTACAATAGGGGAACCCCACCCAAAAGACCGACGACCAACTCAAGAAACCAACTTACCAAAACTAGCCAAGGGCCTCCTCCCTGGAGAAGTTGGGGATGGCCTGACTGGGTCCTACATTGGGCAGCTCCATCCCAACACTTGTCGTGGTTCCCAACCCTCCTCCTCACAACTCATTGCATTCCATGATCTTCGCACTCTTCTGCGGGAATTGGTGATGCACCAACGACTGCCCATCTTCACCAATCGGAGCCTGTGACTTCACCGGGGTCTTCTTGCCATGCAGTTTCACTCGCTCCATCGGTCCCATCTTCTACAAAAAGTCTAGCAGTTCCCGCAACCCTTTCCTTGCATCCTCCAGCTGGGTTTCAACCGGGCGAGAGGCTGACCACACTAGCAGAGGCTGCACTGCATCATTTCACTTGCCTAAGCGCCTCCACGGCCCTTGCTCCATTCTCAGACCCACTCCAATCTCTACACATTCCACCACCTTTGCCAGGCCACTCGACCATTTTGGTCTCAGCACTAGAGACGCCACCCACAACACCTCCTCCCTTGAACTTCCCACCATTAGCGCTAGAGACACAAACATGGACAAAATGTCCAAATTAGTTCATGAGCGACAATCAATGTCCAGAAATTCATCCCCAAACATCAAGCGAACAACCCTCTAAAATTCTTCCTCATGCACCCTAAAAACATTCTTCAAATGGTGACTTAAAATTGTGCCTCGAAATGCAGGCATTTGGCCCAGTGTGAGCAGCAAAAAATTTGCTTCCATCCTTCCCCTGTCACACAGCCAAAATACAACGCTCGCAAGAGAAAATGCAGTCCTCTGCGCAGTACCAAAAAGAAAACAAGGACCTTAATGACACGACTTGCTGCCACCCCATCCATTTATTTCATCGCACGCACCACCTCACACCACACATCACCAACAATCCAGAGTTCCATTCACTATCATCATTGCACCTACGTCGCCACCCACTCCAATCTCTACACGTTCCACCACCTCCACCAGGCCACTCGACCATTTTGGTCTCAGCACTAGAGACACCACCCACAACACCTCCTCCCTTGAACTTCCCACCATCAACGCTAGAGCCACAAATAGGGACGAAACGTCCAAATTAGTTCGTGGGCGACAATCAGTGTCCAGAAATTCATCCCCAAACATCAAACGAACAACCCTCCAAAATTCTTCCTCATCCACCCTAAAAACATTCTTCAAATGGTGACTTGAAATTGTGCCTCAAAATGTAGGCATTTGGCCCAGTGTGAGCAACGAAAAATTTGCTTCCATCCTTCCCTTGTCACACAACCAAAACACAACGCTCACAAGAGAAAATGCAGTCCTTTGTGCAGTACCAAAAAGAAAATGAGGACCTTAATGACACAACCTGCTGCCACCCCATCCATTTATTTCATCGCACACACCACCTCACACCACACATCACCAACAATCCAAAGTTCCATTCACTATCATCATTGCACCTACGCTGCCATTTCGCAACTTGCTACCATTGTGGTGAATGCAAACCACGTGAGCCATCCCCACCCCTCAACATGCGTATCTAAAATGGTTCACGCATAGCTCATCACAACATCTTGGGTTCCCCTTTCATACTCAAAGCACCTTCATTCAAATTCTAAGGGATCCAAATCCCTTAAGTCTTCAAAGAAATTTAAATGTTCAACCAAGGAACCATTTGCACCTACGTTTGAGAGCACATCAGCTTCAACATTCGCTTCCCTTAGAACATGTGATACTTTAAAATCCTCAAACCCATTTAGGAGGTTATTCATTCTTCTGATATGTTTATCCAGGTGCCAAGCCTCCATCCTACCCCTAGCAATGCCATTCACCACTAGCTGGGAGTCCCCTTCAAGGTGTAGTTTTTTCACCTCCAATTTTTTCGCCATAAGAATTGCTTCAATTGCCGACACTCAGCTTCATTGCTAGTGCCATCCACCAATCTCTTTGCTCCAAGTGCTAAAATACTACCTTTCTCATCTCGAGCTATGACCCCTGCATTGGAGATCCCAGGATTCCCCCTGAATGCCCCGTCAAAGTTGATCTTGATCCATTCCCTGTCTGGCGGCATTTACACATGACTTTTATCACCAACCCTAGGAGGATAAGCCCTCAAAAGCCCATTAGTAGGCCTGGGTGATAAAGATACCTTATTATCATGGCACGTGGAGGAATATAACTTAGCAAATGAGAATGATTTTAGTTATAAAAATACTCCAAAATACATTATTTTTAGGCATATTACATTTAAAAGAAAATATTTAAGAAGTTTGTAGTGAGGGAATTATTTTATTAATTTTATAGTCACAAAAGAGGTAAGAGCTTAAAAAAATCAAAGTAATGTAGGATCAATACTGGGATATGGACATGAATGTTTTTTAGTTGTAGAAACAAATCCAAAACATTCATCTTTTAGATATTACAACTTCAAGGCAGATACATTTTTTGAAAGCTTGTTGGAGGAGTATTTTATTTTATATTTTGAGTTTAACATAGAAAAGAAATGAATTGGACAAAAGAAAAGAATGTGTTCATTCATAACTGCTATATTATTGTGCTAGTAGCAAAGCATCTTATATTATCCTTAATATTAAGGATGATGGAAAACCCCTGAGCTTCCCAGTGAGTTTTCTTGTGATTGAATATTCTATTATTTTGCTACTTCTATATACTCCATTTTATATGAAGGAAATCGTGCCACCACAACAACACAATTAAAGAGTGGGACCACAGGGGGTGAACTAGGAATCCTAAACCAGTTTAGGAAATTTGTGCCATATCCAAGATAGAGAGAAAATGCACACAATTTTTTAACCTGATATTTCAAGAATATTGACAGTGAAAGAGGAGATGATTAATACTTTCTTTTGCATTTTCACATAAAATACACCAATTTACTAATTGAATGCCTCTCTTCTAAAGGTTATCAATAGTGAGAATTTTCCTATAATAACCTTCCCACCAAAAGAAACAGACTTTAGGGATGGTTTTAGTACTCCATATATTCTTCCATTTAAATTGTGAAGGTCAAGAAGGAGCAAGAAGATTAAACCCTAACTTAACAGAGTAATTCCCATCCTTAGATGAAGACCAAACCATGATGTCTTAACTAATACAATAAAAGAAACACATGTA
This sequence comes from Cryptomeria japonica, assembly GCF_030272615.1. Classification (NCBI taxonomy): domain Eukaryota; kingdom Viridiplantae; phylum Streptophyta; class Pinopsida; order Cupressales; family Cupressaceae; genus Cryptomeria; species Cryptomeria japonica. The sequence goes on along the minus strand of NC_081409.1, from coordinate 286,587,360 downwards.
AAACTAATAATAAACATGAAGACATAATATTACACCGAATACATGATATACATGTAGAAAACTCTTTCGAGAGAGAAAACCCCACACTTTAAAAGCACAACACTTTGTATTATCTATAAACAAAACAATGACAACACTAGGATCCTGAAACAATAGTATACTACAATCAATTCTATGCTCAAAATGATTCTTGAAGCTCAACTTCAACTACAAAAAAAAATCTCATAAAACTTGATGCATTAAGCTCTCCAAGACCCTCAATTTATAGAGAAGCCAAGCAAGTACAAAAGCATTATATAAAAATGTTTAATGTAATGATTTAAATTTAGTGAGTCGCAAGAGATACCTTAATACTTTTCCATAACAACATATATAATATTTCTAGTTTACATCTACCACCTCCCGCCAATTAATTGGTGGTAGCCATATGACGACACTCCTCACATATTAGAATAATGGTAGCCTTGTTGCTACCCACTATTTAAAAAGAATAACTATTTATTTTTTTATTTTTTATTTTTTTTTGCCAAACAAAACTATACTAGTTCCTTAGCTAGTTCACCATTAGAGTGACCACCAATGACGGGGGCACCCTCTGATTATAGTTTTAGAAAAATATTACTTCTGACAACATCCTATCTTTGTCAAAGCTGTAAAGTCTTCAATTGAATAAAAAAGGCCTACATGTTGATAGACCAATAAACTTCCAATTTAAATTGTACAAGTCTATTCGCGTAGGCATCTCTTACTCTTGCATTTGCATCATACTGTTGTTGATGGCTATATTTTTATTCAAATTCATGCATACGTCGTCCATAAGACTTTGAAATTAAGAAAAAATTGATTGAAGAAGCTATTGTTGTCCAAAATAAATCTATATCTTATTTGTCAAGACCTTGAAGATTACATTTCTATGTTTATCTGGAGTTGAATGTTTCAGCTGCTTACAATCTTTGTTAATATCTGTTATGTCAAAAAACAATCGTACCAACATGACAGGTTGGTACACCGATTTCAGTGAGTTAGAAACATGTTTTACCTTGCCAAAATTTTTGCCTCTTCCATTGTTCAAAATCTTTGCTACAAGAACAAACGAGACTTAACCAATTACAACACTAAATAGTAAGTTCAGCAATGGAGGGCTCTAGTGTTGTTGAACATAAATCACTGAGAAATCCATGTTAAAATGAATACTCGCAAGACTCTATAGAAATCCATGTTGTTGAACAAGGGTTGGATGGAAATGATGGGTACGATGACAAAGCTTTATATGGATGTATAAGCAGTACATTCGAATTTGAATCTATAGAACAGTGCAGTTATATTTATATTTTATATCTAGCTTGATTTCTCTCGGTTTGTCTTGTTAGTACGAGAAAGATTCCTAATTTTAATGACAATTCTGACCAAAAATATTAGTTCTGACAGCATCTTATCTTTGTCGAAGCTGTAAAGTCTTCAATTTGAATGAAAAAAGTATTCACATTGATAGACCAGGAAATTTCTAATGGGAGTTATACAAGGCTATTCATGTACGTTGACATCATCCTGTTGTTGATGGTTATTTTTATATTCAAATTCATGCATACAAAATAGCCCAGTTCCTCCAATTTTTTGAGGGTTTGGTAAATTTGGTAGAAAAGGGTGTTTGTACAGTTTGTATAATTTATGGATCTATATAATTCTAGATAGTACATATAGTTTACAATTATCAGTAGGTTGCTCTCTAGTTAAATCAACATATTCCACGTATATTCACAAGTGATATTCTCTTGCACAATTCTATGGTAAGCCTTCATCAGCACTACACAAGGATCACATTGCAAGGTATGGAGGAGAAATTAAAAAAAAAATTATTCTATTTTGCATCAGATTATTGTTGGATTTTCTATGCATGCTTAATGGTCATGATTTTAAGTGCCCAATCAAAGTAGAGCCATGTGCTTGGTCCCTCCCAACCTCTTGGTGCTTAAGGCTAACATAGAAGTGCTAAGTTGGTAGTGTGGCTCAACCTATTATTCCTCTAGTGGCACCCACTATTTCTCTACATGGGCTCTACTTAATAGTCTTAGACAACCCAACTTTGGTCTTGTGGTGATAATAGCTAGGACAAATGGGGCTAATTTTTTTTTTCCTTTTTTTCAACTATACTAGAATTAAAAAAGTTGTCATGAGTTTAGGTATAAGAGTATTTTTTTTCAAAAATAAGGCATAATTTGAAATATTGTGTTCTCCATCATGTGACAACATACAACTATCATAATTATCTTTATAAATATGATTAATTTTGATCCAAATGTTAATATAGGATGACTATATGGTAAAGAACACTACCCATACATGGAAGGATCATACTCCAATACATAAGTGATATAACATACAATATTACTTAAATCCGTAGATAAGGAATTGTTTGATGGATTTCTTGAAGAGGGGGAGAACTTGGTTCATTTCTAGAAAAGATACAAGAGAGAGGGTCTTCACAAGCCATGGGATGAGGTAACTTGGTACTGGATCAAGTATTTCACTTTGAAAGGTTGTTTTCAAGTTGTCCATAATTTTCATTTTTCCCTATTAGCTTGTTTGGTGTTTGGTAATATTGTTTACTTTTCATTCTATGTTTTATCTTATTTAAAATCCTTCATCATCAATGAGGATATTATTCCATTGCATCAAGGCTTAATATGTTGTTTGTATAAATTCAATCTTCATAATCTTGCTTAGACCATCTCTATCCCTAGATAATCTGGATATTTTGTTCGCATTCAAAGGGCTCACTTTGCTGACAAGAAGCCACTTAGAATTTGAGGTAGTGTGGATTTAGCCTCTTCATCCAATCACCTTAGCGAGGAAGAGGTTTTAAAACCTCACTTTGCTACCATGGATGAGATGCCCCTTTTTGGGAAGGTTAGTAAAGGAAATGAGAATTTTCTCCAAACAAGCCAACATAATATTTAAAGGGACTCTAGCCTCACCCTACCTATGAGTGAAAAGAAAGGTAGTAAGGAAAATTATGGAAAAAAAAACTAGAAAACTAGGACTATAAAAATGGGAAACCCAAAAAGATGAAGGATATGAAGATGGGTTGTGAAGAAGGAAAAATGGATGTCTAAAACAAAAGTAATAAAATAAGGCTTATGAAGATATTCACTGCTTCTAGCTAGGATAAAAAGACTAGAAACAAAAAAGGTTGATCTATTTTGGGATTTGGCACATTGGAGGTTATTCTAGATTCTAGTGAAGGCAATTATGGTGAATAATCAAACCCTATTTACCAATGTACTATCAACCTATCACTTGAAGATATCTCTGGCTCATATGAACCTAAAATTTGCATCAATCATGTTAGACTCTATTCTACCATTCAAAACCTCACATGGTATCAAGGAAACTAGAAACATAGAAGAGGGTAAAAAAAAATCTTACACTAATAGAAAAAAATTATTCTCTAGACAATAATTTTAATAATTGAGGATAATTTGGCTATTTATTTTTATTACTAAGGAATCATGGGTTGTTTTATGGATTTGATGGCTTATCTTCATGAAGATTTATGGGAAGAAGTGATGAGTGCAAGAGAAGTATCATAAGCTAAGAAGGATCTAAAGAAGATCAAGAGAATGAAAAAAAGAAACATTGATTTTTCTTTATTTAAGTGGAATGAAAGATTTAACCTAGTGTTGGTTGACTAGAATCCTCTAATGGACCTCTACAATATAAATTCTACCTACTCTTTTGTGTGTTTTATCTTGGTATTTTTTCATCCTTTGTTTCTTTTTAATCTCTTTGCATCGCGTTTGTGCAATAGACTATGTTGTTTTTTGTTTTCTATCTTTTTATGTTGTAACTTTGGGTGTTGGATCATTTTCCAACATCTAACAAAAAAGACATAATGCAATATTAACAAAGATTCATCTCAAATATGCTCTAATAATCTTAAATATAAAACTAGGAACTATTCAATCTCTACAGAGATTTTAAAGAGTGAAACAATGGAGAATATTAGGAACCACCCAACAGTATTACCATTATAAATAAAAATAAAAGTGTATTCCATTATAGGAAACCCTAAAGTATGGAGAAGATTGTGGAAATATTAGGATAAATAGAAACTCACACACACATACAATGAGTTTCACACAATATATCAACATTCAAACAAGTGTTAGACATGTTGGTGCCACATAAAAAATTAAAATATGGTTTTCTCAACATATGATAGGATAAAATCAAGTTGACCATCACCATGAAGACAACTCTTATACAAATAAAATAAATTTCAAGAAATACATAAACACTCAAAGATGAGTCACACATTTTGTTCCTACAAACATAATCAAAATATGGTTTTCTCAACATATGATTGGATAAAATCAACTTTATATAATATTTAATACTTTTTCCCACTTTGTTATCGATAAGAAAACAAGGAACTAAAAACAAGTGCATATTTCTCATGGTAGGTATATATCCTACAAATGCCTCTTATTATGTAAGGGATTTCATTAGTTCTTACAAGTGTATAGGAGCCAAAACTTATATTCACAACACCCATGCAATGGAGTACACCCATGTGGGGGCTTTTTAATCATATTGCATACATTCAATTTATCCATCAAGATAACTTCGATAATTTAATTTTGATATTTACAATCTGTTAATTAATTTTCATCATTGTGGAGGAAGAAATCATAAATACTTTCATCCAAGATCTTCCAAATAGATCAATAGTTATCCATTCAAATCCTCTTATAACCTAAATAAGTGAGGGATCAATTATTCTTTAAAAAGTGCAAGCATCAATAAGATTTAATTTTTCAACAAAATGACCTTTAATACTCATATTTTATTTGATTTTCTACAATTTATCATCTCACATGGTAAATTTGCCTAGAAATTATAAATTTGAAGAGGAAGTACATAGTATTTTTTAACAAATACCCAGGTGTAACAATTAATTGATCATAAACTATCATCACTAATATTTTATTGAATTTATTAGAAAAATAAAATATTATAATCTAGAAAAAACTCTTATAGTCTAGATCTATCTATCATCATAGTTTTCTCATCACATAGATTATTTATGAAATTTTACTAGAGTTCTTAGAATAGTTACATAAATTTTCAGAAAAAACAAGAATCTTAATACATTAAATTTCCTAGCATACTCTTTTGACCTAATCAAAATTAATAACCCACATTGCCCATCTTTTTTGGTGCAATATTATATTCATATTAGATATATTAGATTGTAACTACAATATTACAAACATTTTCATTTACATTGCTAGCATGTTTTAATATTTTATTACATTCAATATATTATATAGTGTGTGGTATTTTACTTTTCTAATTTGTTTAATCATGATAATTAGGATGTTTAATTATTCTTACATTAGAAAGTAATAGTGACAATATACACCTTGATTTGTACATAACTACTATTATGAGCTCATCAACCCTTGATTAATGGTAGTTAGTTGTTGCCTCTTTTGGGTCAAGGTTAGCTCCATCTTATTCAAATTAGGTGAATTGATCCACTAAATGGAAGTTGAAGTATTTAATTTATAATTAGACTGTGATTACTAACCTATTGATTACGAGGGATTGACACTTAACTCCTGACCACTAAAACATTTATTTCCTTAAGTCATGCATAGACATTTCCACTTTATATGTACTCTATCCACTCATTTTATGCTTAATTTAAATGTTTTGATCTCATTATCAATTTACTCAAAATTTTAATAGATCTTTTTATTCCATATTTATTATTTATTTTATTCTTTCATGTATTATAAATTTCTTCATGCACCTAAAATAAAGTGTTGGATAATGAAGTCTAACGATTGTATATTTTTCAGTTCCTCAACTTTCCTTTGATTGATGCTCTCTTGACAGTCCAATGAAGACTTTCAAATGCAAAACATGTATGGATAATGTATATTATTATTGCTTTCTGATGCAAAAAGACACTTTATTCATGTTTCTAGTTGCATATAGTTGGGCACATTTAAAAATTGGCTAAATTTTAGAACACTTTCAAATAAAATTGAACACATTATCGTGTTTGGAAAAGTTGAGAACATAGATATTAATTTTCTTTTTAATATTTGGAATAAGATATAGTCAAATTAATTTTTTTTCTCCATGCATGTAGGTTGAGGTTGTAAATGATGAACATAGGTTTGTATTGCCAGTATATTTTAAAATTTTATTGGAATTTTATAATTTTGATTCAAATACAGTTAAAAAATAAAAATAAAAGTAGTTAAAACACTATCTATAAATATATTTATTTTCAAATTCATGCATACAAATGTCATCCATATGAATTTGAAATTAACATTCAAATTCATACTCTTGCATTTGCATCATACTGTTGTTGATGACTATTTTATATTTAAATTCATGCATGTGTCATCCATAAGAGTTTGAAATTAAGAAAATTTTGATTTAAGAAGTTATTGCTATCCAAAATAAATCTATATCTTATTTGTCAAGACCTTGAAAATTGCATTTTCATGTTTATCTCGAGTTGAATGTTTCAGCTGCTTACAATCTTTGTTAATATTGGTTATGTAAAAATTCATATCAACATGATAGAATATTACACCGAAGACACGATATACATGTGGAGAACTCTTTTGGGAGAAAAACTCCATACTCCAAAAGCACAACACTTTGTATTATCCATAAACCAAATAATTACAATACAATGACAACACTAGGATTCTTAAACAAGAGTATACTACAATCAATCCTACAGTCAAAATGATTCTAGAATCTCAGCTTCACCTAAAAAAAGGTTCTCATAAAACATGATTGAAATCAAGAGAATTCTGATTGGAGAAGCTATTGTTCAAAATTCTGAAGGTAGGAACCCGAAATCTTATTTACAAAGCTCTGTCGACAGCATAACATGACCCTCGTTTTGTCTGGTTAGTACGAGAAAGATTCCTGCTTTTAATGACAATTCTGACCATCAAAACCCTAATGATGTTGACAAAAATATTAATTCTGACAACATCCTATCTTTGTCGAAGCTGTAAAGTCTTCAATTTGAATGGAAAAAGTATTCACATTGATAGGCCATGAAATGTCCAATGGGAATTATACAAGACTATTCACGTACGTTGAGATCATCCTGTTATTGATGGCTATTTTTATACTCAAATTCATGCGTAAGTCGTTCACAAATCTTTGAAATTAAGACAATTTTGAATGAAGAATGTAGTGCGTTCATTACATTATTTGTCAAGATCTTGAAGATTGCATTTCCTTGTTTACATGGAGTTGAATGTTTCAGCTACTTACTATCTTTGTTTTATTATCTATCTTCATCGATTTATATTTTCTATTTTCTATTGGTCAATCTTCAAGCAATCATGTTTTGGAATCATTTTTTTTTTTCACTTGTTCCAATTGTATCTATAATCTTAAATTTCAAATTCAGACAATTTTTTTTATAGGAGATCCTAGATAACTCTTACTAATGTTAAATTCTTCTTCGATGACATCTTCATTCTTTTCATTCATTGTTTCAATATTTTCTATAAACTAGTGCCTAGAAACTGAATTTATCATGATTCTAGTTCTTCTTTTAGCATTCATAGGCTGATGGTTTGTTTGAAGTATCTTGGAAAATTGACAAGAAATAAGTGTATAAAATGCTTGAAAACACTAATCTAGTGGGGGTGGTCATGCAGTTTTTTCAAAAAAATCTTAATTGCTACAGTAAAAGAAACACATGTAGAAATTGGTAATAAAAATGCAAATAGAATATTACACTGAAGGCATGATATACATGGGGAAAATTCTTTCGAGAGAAAAGCCCCACACTCCAAAAGCACAACACTTCATATTACACACTCCAAAAGCACAACACTTCATATTATCTGTAAACAAAATAGTTACAATACAATGACAACACTAGGATTCTTAAACAAGAGTATACTACAATCAATCCTACACTCAAAACAATTCTAGAAGCTCAACCTCACCTACAAAAAAAATATCATAAAACTTGATACAGTAAACTCTCCAAGATTTATAACTTATAAAGAAACCAAACAAAAAAACATACACTATCTATAAATATTTTCTACGATGATTTAAATTTGAGTAGTTGAAAGAACTACCTTTACTTTTCCATAACAACATATATAAGATTTCCACAATTAATTGGTGGGAGCCATCTGACCACACTCCTCACATATTGGAGTAGTGGGAGCCTTATTGCTACCCACTATTTAAAAAGAATAACAATTTTCAACCATTTAAAAAATTAGATTGCCAAACCCACCTCTATTGATACCTTAGCTAGTTCACCATTAGAGTGACCACCAATGATGGGGACACCCTCTCATTATAGTTTTTAGAAAAATATTAGTTCCGACAACATCCTATCTTTGTCGAAGCTGTAAAGTCTTCAATTTAAATGAAAAAAGTCTTCACATTGATAAAGCAGGAAATTTCTACTGTACAAGACTATTCACGTACGTTGACATCATCCTGTTGTTGATAGCTATTTTTATATTCCAATTCATTCATACAAAATTTTCTTGCTATTATTTGAGGTTTTGGTAAATTTAGTAGAAAAGGGTGTGTTCGTACAATTTAGATGGATCTATATAAATATAGATGGTACATATAGTTTACAAGGATCTGTAGGTTGCTGTCTAGTTAAATCAACAAATTCTACGTATATTCACAAGTAATATTTTGTCGCACAATTCTATGGTATGCCCTCATCAGCACGAGACTAGGATCACATTGCAAGGTATGAAGGAGATTTTAAATTAAATAGTTTTTTATTCTATTTTGCATCAGATTATTGTTTGATTTTCTATGCATGCTTAATGGTCAGGATTTTAAGTGCCCAATCAAAGTAGAGTCATGTGCTTGGTCCCTCCCAACCTCTTGGTGCGTAAGGTTAGCATAGAGGTGCTAAGTTGGTAGTGTGGCCCAACTTGCTATTTCTCTAGTGGCACCCACTATTTTTTTATATGGGCTCTACTCAATAGTCCTAGACAACCCACCTTTGGTCTTGTGGTGATCAATAGCTAAGTTAAATGGGGCTGATTTTTTTTTCGTTTTTTTCAATTATACTAGAACTAAAAAAGTTGTCATAACTTTGGATCTAGGAGTATTTTTTTCACAAATAAGAAATCATTTGAAATGTCTTGTTCTCCATCACGTGACGACATATGACCATCATAATTATCTTTATAAATATGATTAGTTTTCATCCAAATGTTAACATAGGATGACTATATGGTAAAGGATACTTCCCATAAATGGAAGGATCATACTCTAATACATAAGTGATATAACATACAATATTACATAAATCCATAGATAAGGAATTGTTTGATGGATTTCTTGAAGAGGGGGAGAACTTGGTTCGTTTTAATAAAGGATACAAGAGAGAGGGTCTTCACAAGCCATGGGATGAGGTAACTTGGTACTTGATCAAGTATTTCACTTTGAAAGGTTGTTTTTAGGTTGTGTATAATTTTTCATTTTTCCCTATTAGCTCGTTTGGCTTTTGGTAATATTATTTGCTTTCCATTCTATGTTTTATCTTATTCAAAAACCTCCATCATCAGTGAGGATATTTTTCCATTGCATCAAGGCTTAATATGTTATTGATGTAGCCATAACCAGTAAAAACCCTTAGAAGAGTCAACCAGCTTAGGCAACGAGGGAGATGCTTCCTTTGGAGCTCTTTTCTTTGGAGTAGATCTCCTCTCTACAGGTTTGCTAGCCGGTATCTTGATTGTGACCTTTCTTACCAGTTGCTTCTTTTCCTCCTCCTTAGGATCCTCACCTTTCTTTCTTGATAGCCTCTTGAATGCTAGAGGAGTTTCATCTTCAGTTCTAGAGTCTAATGGAATAGGCTCAATGAAGATTTCAGGCTCTTTCCTCTTCCTTCCTTTTCCCGGAACAACTTCCATCAAGGCCTTGATGTCTTGGGATACTTTTTCAACAAATTTGTTGGCCTTACCTTGTTGTTTCTCCCTCTTCTTCCGATTGAATTCATTTTGAACCTCTTGCTCCTTTTTCTTTGTAGTACCAAAAGACTTTTCAACCTCATCAATTGGAGCATCAATCAACATTTTAGCACAAGCATCTAGAATCACAGCATCAACCTCATACCCCATCTCCTCTATCCATATCTTTCGGGGTTTAACTACTTCCGTTATGGTTTCATGCTTTTTGACCATAAAGTAGATCTCAGTTGAGTATTTGTCAACAATGTGTTTGGGAACCCTCTCTTTGGATTTCATTGCTTTCTGAAATGCCTTGAAATAACCCCAAACCTTATCATCTCGCAAGCTTCCCAAGCTAGCAATGGATTTCTTCAATTGTCTGCCTATTGGGATGTCAAATGCCCACTATCTCTTTCCAAAACCGGGAGTTTCATTAAGAAAAAATAGCATTAATTTGACAATGAGATTACCATACCAGAATACCCCCTTTTTCTCTCTTTTAATCTTTCTAAGGTTAGTGATCAACTCATCTTTCATCCATTCATAGAGATCTATTTTCTCATTTTCCTTCATAATTTTATGTGCAACATATATGCAAGAGCTAGAAACAAAATTGAGATGGTTGGATTGAGTTACCTTATACTCAATGATCATGCTACCAAATCCAATGTCTTGATCAGTGAGGGTGCTAACCCTCATCGATCGCCGGTCCGAAGTTGCACCGGTGAGTTTGTTAACTTGATCATTTGAAATCTTTTTCTCCGGATGTTGACCAATCTATGGCAAACTGGTGATGGCCTTAATGGCCTCCTTTGTGATCTTATATGGGTTGTCCAACCAAATGAACTCTCCATGAACCCTGCTTAGTACATATCAGATTATCTCATCTTTGAATTCAGGGATATCAAGGATGCCAGTAAACCCTAGATCTTCAATGTGCTTATATTTAGGTTTGATCTTACCAGAGTCACCCATTCAACTCATTCATGTACATATTTTTGATGTCAATGGTACCTAGATCCTCAATGTGGCAATGAATATATGATTTGACGTCTTCCACATAAAGAACTCCTTTCGGAACACATGAAAATGCACCAACTGAATAATCCAAGGTGGCAATTTGTGAGCATGGCTTGAAAATTGGCCTGGGACGATCCCTAACCTCAACAATAGTTCGATTTGCAATGAAAGTAGGTGCAGAGTATGATCCATCTTCCATGGTGAGAGATGATTGTGATAAATACCTGAGAAATGGTTGCTGGTGAATAGCTGGTGGAATCACTGATGAAGATTTCTGATCACTCTTAACCGCCTTAGACTTTCTTTGTATCACTCTTAATCGCTTTGAATGAAAGGTGATAAAAAATGAAGTGGATTCAACCTTTTAACCTTCGAGAAACCCTAATTCATCATTGATATAAATGTCTTCCAATAGAACATACCGGATCTCGGTCGGACATCTCCATGCTGGATAAACCTTTTCTAATATCTAGAACTTTCCTCTAGATCTCCTTCCCGAGGCTTGTGCAATATTTTCATGAAATTTACCTACCCCTAAGGCATCTGCCTCAGTTATCGGATGAGCTTCATGCTAGTGCAGGAGCAATCTATTCTGCCAGTTGAGTAATCATAGCAGTTCCATTTTTTGATTAATCATTTGATTTCCTGACCCATTTCTTGGTATGATCTTGTTGGTTTTTATTGATCTTTTCTTTACCTTTATCATTTGATCCATCATTGCTAACTGGTGGATTTTCGTTTCTAAAAAATTTGGCTATGTGTCCAATCTTGTTATATGCATAACATGTAATATTGTTCTTTTGAATTGCTTTGCTATAACTGGGATAATTGCTTGACCTACACACTAATTAGCCATATGTCCAAATTTATCACATGCATGACATTTTACATTCATTTTGCAATCTTCTATCTTATGACCATACTTATTGCATTTGGAACATTGATCGGGAGTAGAATTGTAGTTCTGATTTTCTCTATTTCTACATTGCTTAGCCATATGACCAAATTTATTACAACCAAAGCATCTACCATTGAATTTGTAAGCATTGAGCTAGCTTACCAGTGTCCTCTAGTTCCGGTTGTTCTAATCTTCATTTGCAGTACTGGAGATTTGACCTTGTTCAAATCCAAGTCCTTTGGAGTCTTCGTTCTTTCTTTGGATTTACAATAGTTCATCAAGCCATGTTGAACTAACCTTGAATTTGTCCTTGTACTCATTTGCAATAGTCATACCATCTCTTAGGATTATCATCTGTCTTTCAAGTTCTTGTTCATTGCTTTGGGATTGTACTTATTCTGTTCTCAACACATCATTTTCATGACCCAAGCAGATGCATTCTTCAGATCTATCTTTCAAAGATCTCCCAAGGTTTTCTTCATTCATCTTTCGGTCTTCAATCTCCTTTGAAATCCTCATAGTTTGGGCTTGCATTTCATTTTTCACGACAACATTTTTTGACTCATCTTCTGACATTTTTCTTTAAGGGCATCTTTCTCTTCATTATCCTGATTTTGCAGAAGTTCCTTCCTCCTAGCTTGAACATATGGCAAGCTCTCTTGTAGGATAAGAATAAATTCCTTTCCAAAATTCAATTCATCTTGTAACTTCAAGTTCTTCATCCTTTCAACATCGTAATATTCAAGTGCTACCTCAAGTTGTTTCTCCATACTCATTTCCATGGATTCCAGATTTAGGATCTCCCTCAAGTTGTTAGGCTTCCTCCCAGGCATAAATCTTTGATATGAATTGTTGGAATCCAAGAACATTGAGATGGGGGGGGGGGGGGGGGTGAATCAGTGTTCTGCTGGAATTTTCAGTTTTAACCTTATTATAACATGCATTCACCAACCGGTAAAATGGTACATATATAATTGAAAGAAGTAAAGAAATCAATGAACCAATCACATAAATGAACACCATAACACAAAGAGTTTATACGTGGAAAACCTCAAAGAGGAAAAACCACGGTGGGATTAGTGACCCACAATATCAATTCACTGGCCATATGAATAGATATTAAATAATATGGGGGTCTGCACATGTAGGAAGGCTTACTGCCTAGAGAACATTGCTCAACACAAAGAAGTCTCACTAACTACAGTCACTTTGAATAATGAAACATAAAACTAAACTCATTTAATGCATCTGCTATGCCTAATCGAGTTTTGGTTCAAGCTCTAACTGTTTCAATTTTGAAACCCTAAACCCTTACCGAAATAACCTTCTCTCTATGAACATATCCAAAATCATCTACATATCATTACATAATATTGATCTCTTACACAAATGACCTCATATACATGATCTTCGCATTACTGATCTAATGTAACAACATCATATGTCAAAATGATCTAATAACTGACCCATATACCCTTAGAGTCCTTCATGACTCATGTCGGCTTACATAGATAATATAAAATGATTATTCATGTCAGCTCATTACATATATACATAAATAACAAAGTGAATTTCAGATTTGCCAGATCTCCCAATGATGTCAGCCTCCTATACCAGTACACTGTTTGCCAGTTATTATCCTTGTCTGATCTGCAAATCATGTCGGCTTTCAATGTCGATGCCCATATAATTCTTCCTATCGGTGAAGATACCTGCTAGTGCTAGTGAAGTACCAAACCAAAGAATGAAGCCGAAAAATGTTGCCATCAATGACAATACATGAAAGCAATCAAATGAGTGTCAATTGCCAACAAAGACAGGGAGGGAAAAAATGGGAGAGAGAGATACTTGAGAGAGAGAGAGAGAGAGAGGGACTGAGAGAGAGATAGATGGGAACGAGCAGGAGAGATACCTAAGAGAGAGGGAGGTAGAATGGGAGAGAGAGGGAGAGGGAAGAGACAAAGAGAGATATGGGGGAGGGAAAGAGAGGGAGAGATATAGAGAGACCTGAGAGGTAGATGTAGGGATGGAGAGAGCGAGATAGAGAGAGAGAGAGAGAGAGAGAGAGAGAGAGAGAGAGAGAGAGAGAGAGAGAGAGAGAGAGAGAGAGAGAGAGAGAGGGAAGTATGCGAAGAGATGGAGGGAGAGAGAGAGAGTTAAGAAAAAGCATGCAAAGAGACCAATGAAATTTGAAAGAGAAAGAATGAGAGAAAGAGAGAGAGAGGAGGAGGGGAGGGAGGAAGAAGGTGTGTGTGTGTGCATGAGAGAGAGAGAGAGAGAGAGAGAGAGAGAGAGAGAGAGAGAGAGAGAGGGAGAAGGGGAATGAGAGGGAGAGAGGGAAAAAATTTAGAGGAAAAGAGAGAGAGACTTGAGAGAGAAAGAGAAAGGGAGGGGGAGAGAGAGAATGGGAAGAAATGGGATAGAGACAATTGAGAGAGAGAGAGAGAGGGAGAGAGAGAGAGAGAGAGAGAGAGAGAGAGAGAGAGAGAGAGAGAGAGAGAGAGAGAGAGAGAGAGAGATTGGGAGGGAGAGATGGAAAGAGAGTTTGCGGGAAAGAGAGAGAGACTTGAGAGAGAAAGAGAAAGGGATGGGGATGAAGAGACTAAAATAATGGGGTAGAGATAGCCGAGAGAGGGGAAGAGAGAGAGGGAGTGGGGGAGATATAGAGAGTCCTAGGTGGTGGATGGAGGGATTGTGTGAGAGAGAGAAGGAGATAGAGACCTAATAGGTGGAGGAAAGGATAGTTAGAGAGAGATACCTATGACATGGAGGGAGAGATGGTGAGAGAGATAGAGAGGGATGGAAGGAGAGTAAGAGTCTAGAGAGAGGTAAAGAGAGGGAGATAGGGAGAGAGTGACAAAGAGAGATAATGAGAAAGGGATAGAGGGATAAAATGGGAGAGATACACACTTGAGAGAGGAGAGAGATAGATAGATAGAGGATAAGAGGGAGAGAGACCTAAGATAGAAAGAATGAGAGAGAGAGAGAGAGGGAAAAAGAGTTAGAGAGAAAGAGAGAGAAAGAATGGTAGAGGGGCACCTAAGAGAGGAGGAGAGAGAGATAGATAAAGGGTGAGAGGAGAGAGACTTGAGAGAGGGGGAGAGACTTGAGAGAAAGAGAATGGGAGTGGGAGGGAGAGAGAGAAAGAGAGATAGAGGAGGAGAGAGATGCCTAAGAGAGGGGGAGAGAGTGAGAGATAGAGATACTTGAGAGAGGGAGAGAAAGAGAGAGCCCCAGTGAAAGAGAGAAAGAGAGGGATAGACCAGAGAGAGAGAGAGTGGGTGAGGGAGATGGGAAAGAGAGAGAGAGATACCCGAGAGATGGAAGGAAGTAGAGAGGGAGAGACCTAAGAGAGAGAGAGAGGTAGGGGTTAAGGAAGAGAGAGAGGGGGAATGCAAGAAAGAAACGAGAGATAATGCTAATACGAGCATATTGATTACTGAAATTTGTTTGTCTAAAATTTATATGAATACTCTAAAAACTAGAATCTACATTATAACTCCTAGAGATCTGGAACCATTCTAAAACATCCTGACAATATGTATAAAAAATATAACCTAAAGTATAAGTCACATTTCTAATTTCTATTTGTCTTTTTCCTTTCTTATACTTCATTTTTTGTATTTTAGGTATATATTCAGAGAGAGAATGTATTTTTTTTTCGTTTGGCATGCGCCAAATTTGGCGTGTGCCATATTTGGCATGCACCAAACTTGTTGCCTTGGAAAACACCAAGACAAAGGGTTGCATTTGTCTTGGGAATCCATCCCAACGGCTTGGACGCCCTTCTTAGGCCTAAGACATGTTTTCCAACAAATATTGAAAATATTCTTTTTTTATTCGTGCTCTCTGTCGGGTTTGCACATGTTTCAATGCAAACAAAAAAAAAAACCATACAATCATCAAGCACTCTTTTAGCTTTCCAACCATAATATAATTCTTTTCAACTTTTGATAATGTTAAGGTCTTCATCCATAATTTTTGTTGTTAGTGTGTATGTTTTTTGTCAAAAACCAACATGTCATATTTCAGCCATAGATTTTTACTATTTTATCGAATTTTGAAAAAAATTACTTTTTAAGAAACTAGACTCCATTCTACACAATTTAAAAAAAATCCGATTTTTGATTAGTTTTCACAAATTTTTGGGGGAGCACACTTAAATTTCTGTTTTTTAGGATGTGTTCACTTCGAAAATTCATAAAAATTTAAATATTCATAAAAAATAGCCAAAAAATCTACATAAACTTCAATGTCTTAGATACTTTCTCATTAAAGAGATTTACAAAATTATAAAAAAAAGTTTACGTTTTAGGGGCACCATATTCTGTGCTATGTTACTTTTTTTTCTGAAAAAACAAGACCAATAAATGTGGTGCCTCTTTTGAAACCCTTAATCTCCACCACTTTCAAAACAAATTAGTAGTTTAGAAAGTAGATTTAGAGGACTTCAACTTTTGTTGTTGTTGTATCTTCAAATTTTGAGTGTACCCATCTTCAATTTCTCATTGAAGTTCAAACTTTTCTGATTTCAGAAAAAAAAAAGTGGCATCTTAAGAACCCTTTTTGGTCCCCCATCTTGGTGCACATATCCATAAGATTCAAATATAAATAATAATAATAAAATATACTATAATATATTCACAAGTTAATTAAGTTTAATGGAAGGTCAAGAGGTATGCCTTTAAGAGTGGTGTCTCCCTCAAATGTAAAGATATAAGAGGGAAGAACAAATCATTTGAGGGGGGGAGTAGATTTAGATATACATATATACATTATACATGTCAAAATAAACAATTCTAATATATCTAATCTACATATAGGAGAATAAAATGAATTTCTCATACATTAATATGTATTTGGGTATAAATAGTACAACATGTTGATATAAGATGAATAGATGACTTGTGCATTATACAAGAATTGGTCAACCTCAATTATGGGACATTACATTTGTTGACTCGTATCTATATGTTAAATAATTATTAGTTTTATCTATGATTTTTTCCTAGTTATTAAAATATAGATTTACAATTATTTGATATATTTCATGTTGACTCTAACTTATCCCTTAACCTTTCATGTTCATTAACCCTTTAATTGGGATATGAATTAATGCTAATTTTAATATTTAGATTTCTATAAGTGTGCTCATGGATCTAGGCTTTCCAATTATAATAAATGTTTCAATCTCCAACTACACTTTTGAACCTCATATAACATGTATCATGCTTTTATTATTAAGGTCGGTTGCATACATTAACTTATCATAATTCATGTTATACAAATTGATTCCCCTAATATGAATACATAAATAGGCAATCTAGATAGCTTCTCATCATGGCATTTGGAGGAATATAAATTAAGATCTAATCATTTTTTAGTTGAAAGATACTCCAAGATACATAAGTTTTAGACAGCTTACACATACCAAAAGAAAATGTTTTAGATGTTTGTAGGAAGGGAATAATTTTTTAAACTTTATAGCCACAAAAGAGGAGAGTAAGAGGTAAAAAATATTGAACCAATTTAGCATCTATATTGGGATATGGATAGGAATATTTTTGAGTTGTAGAAACAAATTCAAAACATACAATTTTTAGATATGTATAACTTTAAGGGAAATTATTTTTTTCAAAGATAGTTGGAAAAGTATTTAATTTTGTATTTTGAGTTAAACATATAAAAGAAAAGGATTGGCCAAACAAAAGAACATGTTCATCCATAACCAATCAACTATAGTGCTACTAGCAATTAAAAACATAATAATTCAAAAACCATTGGTCCAATCAAAATCTATATACAAATTAAAATTAAAATTATTATTTAGTTTGACATTACAAATAACTTGTATTTATTTTAAAATTAATCTATATTCTATAAAATTAATTTATTGTAACTATTAAATAAATTATGACTTAACAAATCAAAATAGTACAAGACAATAAAAGAAACACACAATAGTTTTATTCTTACTAAAGTAATTCTTGAAACAATTAATTTTCAAAGAACCTTACTTTTTAAGATCCCCAAAACATTAACTCATGTACTTCCAATCTAGATAGAGACATAATTATAATTTGAAATTATTTATGGGCAACAAAGTTTTGTACTATCATATATATCTAGAGTCATTCTTGAAACAACTAGTTTCAATAGAACCCTATTTTTCAAGAACCTCAATACCTTATTTCACACACTTCTTACATAGAACTATATATGAATGTAGTTTGAGAAGTATTTATTGAAAACAAAGATTTACACAACCATATAACTAGACACAACGTCCTAGAGAAACCATATTCATCTAGTTAACATGATTAATTTCCCTTTACTTGAAGTTTGATTGGTAATCCTTGGCTTGGAATTGGAAGAGGTTCACAAGTCATTTTCTCATCAGGAATTATCATAGACCATTCAAACTTGGATATCAAATGGTGCACAAATATTTCTGCTTGCAACTTTGCAAAATCATAGCCTGGACAAAGTCTAGCTCCTCCTCCAAAAGCTATAAATGTATAAGGTGGAGTTTTATCATCAAAGTGACTTGGATCAAACTTTTTTGGTTCTTTGAAAATTTCTCCGTTGAAGTGAGTTGTAGTAGTCTCCCAAAATAACTGTCATATAAAAAAATTGTTAATTGTTTTGTTGAATTGTGATTTGCTATCAATGAGTCAATAAACAATATATAATCTAATAGCTTAAACAAATGACAACAAACAATGTTCGTTATAGTCAGCATACTAATTATTGAGCATGCTTAAACAACACACTCTAATCTTTGATTCGTTTAGGTGGCTCATCTGAAATCAAACTAATAGACGAATTCTACTGGAAAGGCTAACATGATTACAGATGAACAAATTAAACAAATCAAAATTTAAAACATGCCGTTTAAATTGAAATCTAATTATTTTGATTCTAATCAATTTAAGTGAGAAAGAGCTCCAACCCATCGTACATCAAAATAAAATACCATTAACCAAAATCTAATTATTTGATTACGTTCATAAAAAAAATAGCATACCTGCCAGCCTTTAGGAATGGTATAACCCTTATATTGGACATCCTGAACTGTCATCCTGAATCCACCAAAAACTGGAGGTACCATGCGCAAAGTTTCAAACACAACCTTTTGTGTATATTCCATGCTTTTAATATCCTCCCATGTGAGCGGTTCATTTGGTTGCTTTGCTGCCCGAATCTTTGCTTGTTCTGTGGTGTAACAGCATCAAAATTTCAGCCATTATAATAAATCCCTTACTGTAAAATGAAATTCATGAGAATGACAAAAGAAATACCTTGGAGTACACTTTTGTACACACGAGGGTTCAGACACAGCATTCTAATAAGCTGAGTTAAAAGAATAGCAGTGGTGTCATGACCTCCTATCATGAGCACGATCAAGTTGTCAATGATCTCCTGATCATTAAGGGACTCATTATTGTCATCCTTCATAGTTATCAACCATGACATTAAATCCTTGTCTGGGGCAACTTTTCCCTCTGCTATTTCCCCCCTCCTCAAATTCAACAAAGAAGATAGTCTCTTGACCACACGAGCACGAGCATTCAAGCCCTTGTTAAAAGTGGTACCTGGCAAATTCAAAGGAAGAGACCAAATTGCCTTTATGAGTGTAATAGACTCGGTGTTAAGAATCTCCCTCTCCTTAGGGTCCTTCAAACCAAAGAGCAGATCAGAGGCAACCTGGAATGTAAGTTGCTTCATCAAACGATAAGCAAATATAGTTTCTCTTCCTTCCCAATACTCCACAAAGTGTTCTAGAACAACAGATTCCATTCTCGCAACACATTTCTGTAAAGCTTCTGGCTTCATGAATGCCATGATAGCATTTCTTATCCTCTTGTGCTCCTCATTAAACAGCTCGTTTATGTTCTTAGAGCCAAAAATCCTCACAAAAGTGGTGGGCTGCTTGTTAATGATGGTGTTGCAGTCATTCTGTAAGAGAAAACGGTTGCCTTCTTGGCCAGTGAGGACTGCTGTGGGGCAACCCATTAAGGAGGTCTTAAACACAGGGCCATGTTGGGCAACCTTATCAGCAACCCACTTGTCACATTCATCAGCTTTTAACGCATTCAGGAATCCCATTGTCTCTCCTATCAATGGGAGGCCAAATCTTCCTGGAGGAAGATTTTTGACTCTTCCATTGTTGAAAATCTTTGCTACAAGGACAAACAAGACTGAAGCAATTACAACACTAACTGCTAAGTTCAACAATGGAGGGCTTGAGTATTGTTGAACATAAATGAGAGCCTTAGCCATCACTGAAAAATCCATGTCAGAATGAATTATTCTCCTAAGACTCTCTTCAAAGGTTGAATGGGAATAATGGGTCTGAGGACTAAGCTTTATAGGGATGTTTAAGCAATACATTCCAATTCGAATAAATAGGAACAGTGCAGTTATATTTTTATATTTACATTCAAATTCCGATCGTTTGTTTTGAGAAAGATTCCTGTTTTTGCTAACCATTCTCACCATGAACGCCTTAATTATCTTGAGAAAAATAGTAATGCTCACATCATGCTAGCTTTGACAAAGCTCTAAAGTCTTCAGTTTGGATAAAAAGGGCGTCATGTCGATAGACCAAGAAACTTCCAACTTGAGAAAAATACTAATGCTCCCATCAAGCTAGCTTTGTCGAAGCTCTAAAGTCTTCAGTTTGGATAAAAAGGCCGTCATGTCGTTAGACCAAGAAACTTCCAATGTAAGTTATTGGAGGTTATTCGCGCACTTTGGAATCATATTGATGATGGTGTCTATTTTTATATTCAAATTCATTAATACTTAGCCCACAAGACTTTGAAATTAAGGCAATTTTGAATGAAGAATTTACTGAGTTCATTATATTATTGGTCAAAAATAAATCTATATCTTATTGTCAAGATCTTGAAGATTATATCTCCAGGGCGTTAGAATAGTAAAATGATTTAACACAAGAGGTTTCAAGTGGTTAATTAATAATTCTAGTTAATGATGCATTCCATCTAATTCTTTTCATAAAAGAAGATAAGCAGATTTTGTGGTTTTTAAGTTTTGAAATATTAAAATGTTTTATTATAGTATGCCATGATTCAATACATGAAGCTTCTAGTTGTTAATTAATATTTTTAGGTAATGTTGTTTTTTTATCTAATTATTATCTTTATACAAAGACATGTATAGTGATATTTTTTTCAAGATTCTATTTCAAATATATGATATTATTTAGGCAATAGATAATAGAAATTTAAATTTTTTTTAGAGCAATGCAACTTTTTAGAAAACAATTATCATACAGTTCAATATGATTGTAGTATAGGATTTGTATTACAACTATAAAATATGATTTTGTGTTAAAATATGTATCTTGGTTTGTAGATATTTATGTTTAAAATCTCTCATAAGTGATCAAATGCAACCTTAGGTTTATAATTTGTATGGGAGCTATATGTTGCTTGTCAAGTAGTAATGACCTATTGCATAGCATGTGACGATTATGTTTCTAGATGAAATGTTCTTTACATACTTCTTCATATCTATCCTAACATACAACAAATCCTTGTAATAGAGTTTAGACATGTTCCTTGGTTCCACAATTAGTCTTGGTGTGAGTAGGGTATATTACCTAATTAGTTCACCTAGTAGGTTCTATTCAAAGATGTTCACATGTTAATTTTACGGGGCTAGGAATTTTTCTAGAAGTTTTTAGCCATAATGTGATCGTATCCTATCTTAACACTAATTGTCTCATGCATAGGATTAAGACACTTGTTACAATCTTGTTTAATTGAATTTCTCAATATTTCCTATAGAAGATAGGCCTCACGTCCATTATGTAATTTAGGGGAGTAATATATCATTTATCCATTATTGGATCCATAATCAAAGAATGTATTATGTTGCTCTACTATCTTGTGGATGAATGTTTTTTTATGTTAGAGGCAGTCTCTAGGTATGTGAGCTCATAATCAACTTACATGGAATCCGAGCTCCATATCTACAAGCTCATTAGGTGTAAGAATGATTTGGTAATAAAATTTTATTGGGTGTTCATTTTGAGGTAAACAGTCTTGAAATAGATTACAAAAGGTCCCAAAATCCTCATTTTTATATAGAACACTTGATATTTGGGTGACAATTTTTTTTTTTCCATTTTTAGAGGGCTTCATAGATTTCAAGTGGTGTTTACAGAGACCATATAGTGTATATATCTAAACAAATTCATACAATATGTATAGGCTACAAGTATTGATACACACTCAAAATGGAATACTTTAGGAATATTCACAAGGAATATTCCCTTGAACAATAGTGTAGTATGCCTTCATCAACACTAGACAAGAATCACATGATAAGTTATGTGTCATATTGAAAATTAAATCTTTTATATTTTGTTTTGCATTATTTTACCATTTGATTTTCTATGTATACTTAGTGGTCAAGATTTTAAATCCTCAATAAAACTAGATACAAGCTCCTCATCCCACCTAGTCACTTGATGCTTAAGGATAGCATAGAGATAGTAACTAGGTGGTGTTGCTCAACCTACTGCTCCTCTGGTGGTACCCACAATTTTTATTCCTAATATCCCCTGCAACATTCCTAAACAACCCACCCCTAGTATTTTGTGTAACTAGAACCTGTGCCATAGGAGCCTACATTCTTTTTTCTGTTTTGCAAAATAGACTAGAATTAGGAAAATTTCCATAACTTATGATTATATAGTAAAGGATAATTCCCATCAATGGACAAATCATAGTCTAATATATAAGTGTTATAATATATAATGTTAGAAAAAAAAAGATCCAACTCATGTATGCTCCAAAAATATTCAATATAAATCAAGGAATTACTCAATCTCTCAAGAGGTTTTCAAGAATGAAAAAATGAAAGATATTAACCACCACCTAGAAATATTATCATGGTCAGTAAAAGTATATGTATTCTCCACTATAGGCACCCTTTAAGAATGTAAAATAATATCATAGACACATCCCTATCAAGGCCAAGTCACATAGAAAAATGATTTTCAAGAAAGACATCAACATTATCTCAAGAGTCAAACATTTTGGTCTCACACATACAAAATTAAAACATGGTTTTCTCAAGAAATGATTGGATACAATTTTAATACATTATAGGGTTTTAGATAATTTTACCCTTGTATATTTATAGCCTTGAAGGAAGGAACTTAAAGAGACTACATATGTCTCATAGTAGGCATAGATCCTATAAATGCATCTTATTATACAAGGGGCATCATTTGTTCTTGTATGTGTGTAGGAGATTCTTTAGTGTATAACATCCATGCGAGAGATTCTTCAATGTTTTATTCTCATGTAGAATCTTATTCATCATACTACATACATTTATTGTATTACATTAAGGTAACATCCTTAATTCAATTTTCAGATTTAGGATTGATTAATTAATTTATATTATTGAATTTCAAGGAAGGAATTGTCAATATTTACATCCAAGTTCTTTTAAAGAGATTAATAATTATCCATTCAAAATCTATTAAATCCTAAATAATTGAGGGGCCGACTATTCTAAAAAAGTCCAAGGATTAACAAGATTTATTTTTTCAACAAAATGACCTTCAATACAAACATACTTAATTTGATATTCATAATTCCACATGGTAAATTATCATAGAAATTATAATTTTCAAGAAGAAATGAATAATAATATTTTTTTTCAAAACATAGGTTTAGGAAATTATTGACAATAAAGCTAAGTTGTCATCAAGATTTTATTAAAGTTATAAAAACACAATATATTAAAATTTAGAAAATACTCTTATGGTCTAAATTTATCTAGCATGACACTTTCCCTATCACATAAATTATTTAGGTTATTTTGCTAGAGATCAAAGAATAATTACACTATTTTTCATAAAAAATAATAAACTTAATAAACTAATTTTCCTATCATAATCACTTTGGTGATTATTGGTGTTGTAATTTCCTAAGTATGATATTTTGTACACTTTCATCAAACCATTCTTATTGTAATATTTTATTCACCTTTTATATATTATATCTTAAGTGTGATATTGCACTTATTTAAAATGTTTACTACTGATGATTGGGACATTTATTTATTCTTTCAATTACAAATTAATATAGACACTATACACCTTGACTTGAGGTACACAAGTTATACTAGAAACTCATCACCTTTAAATTAATGGTAGTTAGTTTTCACCTTTATTTGGTCAAAGCCACCACCATCTTATTAAAGTTGAGTAAATTTATCTGCTAAATAGAAGTTGAACTCTTGAATTCACATTTAGACTATGTTTACTTACCTATTGTTTAGGAGTGATTGGAAATATACTCATCACCACTATAAAATTCATTTCCCCAAGTTATACATAAAGATATCCTTTGTATATGTACTCCATTGAATCACTTTATTCTTTATTTTGATTATTTATTCATTTTTTAAAATCTTTTTAATATATCTTTGCATTACATATTATATTTTTTATTTTATAAGTATCATAATTATCTTTAAGAAATTTTTGAGATAGGTAAGCCCTTGTATAACGCAACCATTATTCCCTATTTTTGTGTGTAGGTTAAAATCCAATAATAGAGGAGGCTACAATAGTGTGGAGTAGAATGAGACAAACACTCCTACATTTTGACTAGGTAGAAACACCTAGACTAAATTATCCCACTCTAGTGTTTTGTAAAGTTTGTGTGAATTTAGAGAGAGCGTCCTATAGAGCCTTAAGTTCTAGAATTTGGAACCTTTTGTTGATGAAGACACCCTCAAACTAGGGTGCCTTGATCATGTGTCTGGTATACTCTACTATAGATTATAGAGACATGTCTCGTCTCCATGTCTCATTTCCAGATCTAGATTACTATGTTGATTAACAATTTTGTCTTTTACTTTTTTGCTGAAAGTTATCTTTTTTTTTATCATTTAACCTAGTTGATGTACACACACTTCACAATATTAAATCCATTACAAATGAGGAATCATAATCCCCCTAAGTGTTTATCTCTCTTGTTAGTACTATAGTTAGACCTAGTTTATGATCCTAATGATATGCTATGGGGTTTTCAGATCTTAGTTTACATTACTAGGGTAGGATCTCATTCCCTACATATCAATTTGATACCTAAGTCATTCTATGCCTTAAGTTTTGAATCACCTCTTATATTGGGGTATTAAAATCATAGTGCATTTTATACCAAAGTGTTACGCCTTTGAATATTTAAGTTTATTTATGTGAAAGTATTGAATTTATATAATGTTTTCTACCAAACTATTTTTACCTTACTCATTTTGGTGGTTTAAAGTTTGTGTATCAAACTTTATAGAAGTCAAATACAATTGGTTGTGGGCATCAAAGTTGAAGAAAATATAATGTTGGGGCATTAGACTTCAAACAAATCCAATGCCATGTTTAGAGTATCAAACTTTAGGCAAGTTTGATATCAATTTATCTAACATGGTCAAATGTTTGATGGCGATGTATTAGAGCCCCAAGAGCCTAAGAATGAGAATTTGACTTCATGGAAGTAAATTTTTTTATTAAAATAATTGCACTTAGGTTAATTATTATATCAATGTATCAGATTCTAAAGAGCCTGATGTTGGGCATATCAAACTTCATGAAAGTTTGATTTCTCTCTTATAGTATATAAATTGGATAGATTTGATACATATGTATTTAACTCCCAAGTGATTGATATAGGGTATTAGACATCATGGATTTTTAATCCTCCATTTAGTGTATCCGACATGGACCAATTATGATAGTAGTGAATCAAACCCATAAGTCCCTAATACTATTCCATCAAAATTTCAAGAAGTTTGATGCCGATTGATGGTGTAAAAAATGGGAAAAATTGATACTTTTTGACAATTAAAGCCTCTGGTTATTTTAGATAAAATACTAGGCTCTTGTTAGTGTTATTTTTATGCTATCCATGGTCTCCTAGTTCTTGGCATTTTTAATTCTTTCACTTGTATGAAGTATGATTGTTCCTTGGGGTGAATTTAAGTACATGTCTTCACATATTCTTAGGAAATCTCAAGTATTTCCATTAGTAGTGAGTGGTTGGATTAACGCCTCTTTGTTTTTATAAAAAATACTGGTCATGTTTTATTTGTTAATGTCTTAGAGGTGTGTGGCTTGGGACATTAAAATTTATATGACACATTATTTATTTATTGCTAAAGTGATGCTCAATGTCAATTCTAATATTTTGAATTAATAACCAATGTTATAGATCTATCAATACCTTTCTAACAATATTAAGTGTTTTGAAACACAATCACACTATACAAACATATATAACTTTTCATCCTTAATCCATTGAGTTCAAATTTATACATTACCTTATTATGATGTCACCTATGCATATGCCATACTATAATATCAATACATATATGATATAGGTACCTTCCCACTATGATATGAAATTGAAAATAAATTACTAGATATCTAGTCACACCATATATGTTTTTTATTAAGGTAAACGGGTTTTACAGGGACCCAAAACCCAAAATTTTTATAATATCCAGAGAATAAGCATCAAAGACCATAACCAAAAGAAAAAGATAAATCAACATGGGCCAAGCCCACAAAACAACCTAAAACACAAAAAAGACTAAGACCAGAAACCTACTGATAAGAAAGCAATAGATCTGCATTCTTTTGAATGACTTTCCTTTTGATATCCTCCAACTCATCCATCATAAATCTGGAGTTGCCTTGCTCTTGGTATGGGTACACGGACCTATCATAGTATGGGGACAAGAAATCTGACCACTTGAACCCTTCACTTTTTTTTTTTGCTTCGAATCCGAAGGAGTCACATTGGCAACGGGATCAACCCTATAGTCCAAAATCATATTATTGACCCTCATCAAGCCTTCTGAACTATTATTTATAGTATCCTTGTTGATCTCAACCAGATTTTTTAAATTTCCTTTGATTTCTTCCACAGACACCTCCAAATTCCATATTCTTCTTTCATTATTTGCTTTCATCTTGTCCACATCCTCACTAATGTTTTGGGTCAACTGGAGGATTTTCTCCATTTTATTGGGCCCAAGGTTGTCTATAATTTAGTATCCGCAATACCCTATATACCCTCTTTTAACACTTTAATCTCCATGCCCATCTTCCAGAGACAATCCAACTGACTGCTGGCCGCAAGGGAAATGCAATCATCCAAATCTGGGTCAATGACAACCCTCCCCTATGTCCCAGGATCAATGTCTATGGGGATCTCAATCCTAATCTCCTGTTCACTATCTATATTGCACCCCCCTTACCAGATTTAGGCTTCTTTGATTTGGCAGAGACAAAGTCAACAGGCTTGGTCCCTAGATTTTTATATTTGCTAGCAGCCCACCTAGGGTGCTTGTTGTGCCTACTACTACCAGATCCAGGGGTAATATTCTGAATGGGGCCCTCACCAGTAGGAAGACAATACTCAGGATCGTCAGACAAATCTTGATCCTACCAATCCTTGGTAAACCCACTATCTTCCCCTTCCAAATCCGTGTCGAAAATCGACTGAACCTCTGGTTTGGAAGAAGAAACATGGGTTTTGAAAATAGGGGATGACTTGACTTCATGGGCCTTGGCATAATCCATAATAAGTCGAATAAGGCCCTTATGGAGGACCGGATTATCCATATTATCAACATGATTCTCCAGACTATGCCTAAAAAAAAATAGAAGATAAAACAGAATGGAAATTTTCTTATCGTGCCTGAAGTGATTCAAAATGACAAAGTGGTAGGAAAAAAAGCTCGCATACGGACCATCAAGAGTGATGTATCTCATGATACCCTCTGCCACATCGGTCCAAGGCATCTAGAGATCCTTCCAATTGTAGCCATGATCAACACACCATAGTTTATTGAACATATGGTTCCTTAAAATTTTCATAGTTGAGGAGAACAAATTATCAAATGAAAAACCATCAATTCAAGATTACTAGACAATCACCTTCAAGTGAAGGTAGACCTTTGTTTGAATTTCAAATGTTTAATTTTTTAATATTATTTTATTTCAAGAAAAGAACCTACATTAAAGATACCTACAACTAGAAGTCTTGTATCCTTTGAGTTAAGGTATTTGGATGGGCCTTCCCACCTTGATCATTCAATTTTTTTCGATTTTTTATTTCAAACCTTCTAGGTCAGACCATCTAATGGAATCACAATGAAATGAAGATTTCTAAGATCACATCTCTTATCTTTATTTATTTTCAAAAAGTAATTTGAAAAATATTTTACTTTATTATAATATTTTTTTAATTTGTAGTGAACATAGATTTTTTCAAAATGTCAAAAATAGAAAAGCATAACAAATCTAAAAAATATTTGTACACAAGGTATTAATATCATGATCTCAACAAAAAAAACAAAAAAATTAAATTGTAATAGATATAAAAGTTAAGCATTATGGAAAAATACTATGTTAAATTTATAATGAACTACACATAAAAAATAATAATAAATCAAATATGGAACAAAAATTACATATGCACTAGATAGTGGTGTTATCAATTGATTTTTAAATCTGTAAGTTTATCATTTTATAATTAAAAACATGCATTATAAATATTATTAATATTTATAAATATGTTACTTTTTTAATAATATTATAATAAAAATGTTACTTTTTTATAAATATTATTAACTGTATAAGTAAGTCATTAAAAGTTAATCGAAACAGTTATAAATTATTCTTAGAAATTAAAATAAACTATGTATTAAGAATCTACATACAAGATCTCCAAAAATAGTACTTCATATCATCTTTAAATTATTATTGGTTTGGTTTCTATAAGTGATAGAAGGTGAAATTTTGAACTCAAATGTCGATTTGAATGTTCTATTTTAGCCAAAAATTGGCACACAATAGTGTGGACCACCAAAATATGAATATTTTTAGTTGTAGAAGAAAATTTAATATACATGAATTTTAGGCATATATAACTCAAGGGGAAATGCATTTTCAGAATCTTCTAGGAAAGTATCTTTCCTTAGTAAAAATAGACATTCAAGAAGAAAGAAATTGTGTAAAAAATAATCATACATCTCTAGTACCGATCAACAATTATGTTATTAAGATAAGAACTTGTAATTGTGATGTAATTCCCATTAGAATAAGGCTCGTGATAAATTGGATTATAGATGTTTTACTATGGTCCAAGTCTTCAAAGCATCATAAGATTAATTTTTGCATGCAAAAATAAACATTTCTTAGTTGTATATGTAACCATGAGACAAGTTTTGACCATACACAACTTGATAGGACATGTATATATCAAAAAGTTGTAGGAAATCTTTTGAAAGATCAGCTATAGAAAAGTAGATGAGGGGTCAAGAAATGGAACATACTCATCCAAAACCAATCTAATGTTATGTTATATTACTAGTTAGCAATATTATTATTATTGAAAAAATATTTAATAAATTAGAAAAATATATCTTAAATAAAATATAATTTAAAAAAAAAACTTCAATATGATTAGAAAAAACATCATATATTTGTAAAAATTATTTCTCCTCATTATAAAAGCAATTTGTTTTAGTTTTAACTCAATTTGCATAACTCAACAAATCAAAATAAAAGAAGATAACTTAAATGAACACGTACAATTTATTTTCACAATACAAAGTCATTCTTGAAATATTTGATTTCAATAGAACCTAATTCCTAGAAGACCTTTATTTTCACAATACAAAGTCAATCTTGAAATATTTGATTTCAATAGAATCTAATTCCTAGAAGACCTCAATACCTTCATTGAAGTGCTCTATTTCAGTAGAACCTCATTCGTAGAGGACCCCAATACCTTCATTAAAGTGCTCTATTTCAATAGAACATCAATCCTAAAGAACTCCGATATCTTTATTCAAATGCTCTATTTCAATAGAACCTCATTACTAGAAGACCCCAATACCTTCATTGAACTGCTTCCTGCTACAATACATACATAACTATGAGTCTTAAACTATATATTAAAAGACATACAAAGATATTCAAAATGGAATTTTCACAACCATGTAACTAAACACAAAACCCTAGAAGAACTATATTAGTTTAGGTAAATGACTAATTTTCTTTGACTTGAAACGTTATGGATGATTCTTTACTTAGAATTGGAAGTCTTCTATATCAAGTCTACACAAACATCTCTGCTTGCATGTCATATCCCAGACAAAGTCGAGCTCCTCCCCCAAATGATGTCTAAACATATATTCTATTATAATAATTAATATCAGAAAATTGATAGAGTTATAGTCAACATATTAATTATTTACTTATGAAACCAATCTCTATAGATTGACTGCAACACGAAGACTATTGCTTGTAGAAAACTACCCCATATTTTGTCTTCTGCCTCAAATAGTCTAGCATTTTACTCACAACATACGGCTGTTTTCTTGAAAAGTTATATATTCATATTTTTTATATCCCCCCATGCTTGAATCTGTGCTTGTTCTGTGGTGTAGCAGCATCAAACGGTAAGCGTCCATGAGAGCCTTAGCCAATTGGAGTATTAATATATTTATATTTGTTATCTGTTCCGATTCTTCTAATTGTCTTATTAGTGAGAAAGAGTTTTGTTTATGGCAGGTTTCTATTCTTTCATCGTTGAACATGCCATTTTTGTTGAAGCTGTAGAATTTTCTATTTGAAAAACAGATACCTCCTCGTTGGTAAGCATGAAACTTCCCAAAGGAATTTGCTGTAGGCTATTCGCATGGCCATCATGCATCATTGTGTTGTTGATGGGTGTTTTTATATTCAGATTCATGAATACTTGTTCCGTTGCCTTTGATATTCCAACAATCTAGAACGAATAAACTAGTGTTTTTATTTGTTAAAAATAAATCTCTCATATTTGTCAAAATTTGAATTGACTTGGTGACAAGGTTTTGATTTATGGCAAGGGCTGAAGTAGTTATTAACTATTACTTCCTTATCAAAGAGAGGACAAGTTTATATTAATGTAATAATAATGTATTATAATATTATATCTAATTTTTTATTTGAATTTATCAAGATAGTTTTAGTTAATGTGTAAACATTCATGAGAAAATGATCACAAAATTTAAATTATAAGAAATTTGATAGATGGAATTGAAAATGGATCCATTAAAACTATCTACTAGGAAATCATGGTATTCAAAAAATCTAATGTGTTTATGTGATAAAAATTCAATGTATTGTAAATGGAATCATTCATAAACAAACCTTTGATGTAGGAGCACCCTAGATGACCTTACCACATTTTAGTACAATACACCAATTTGGTTCATGATGGTGAATGCAACTACAACAATGTTGACACTACCTATTGTACTTTCATGAGATTTAGGGCAATTTTTATATCACTAACAAAACATCGCAATACAAAGCATAATCATGTATAGCTCATTTGGTGAAATGTGTGAAACCCTTCTATACATTGTGGCATCAAATCTAGTAAATCACACAATAGATTGTGACTATAATAAGCTTCAAATAGGATAACGAAATAAGTCATTAATTCTTGGAGCTTCATTATTGGGATTAGGTTCACTTAACGTTTTGTTGAGACATGGACCAACTAGGACTCGAACCTAGGACCTTCCATATGTTGTTGGAGTGATCTACCACTGAGCTACTGGCCCCTCTTGGACCAGTCCGTCGTCGATCCGGGTGTGGCTTATTTCCAACACCAACACCCCCACTTAAGCCACACCTCTCGTGTGCTTGGGGCTCCTAGCCTGGACCTGGCTCTGATACCATGTTGAGACATGGACCAGCAAGGACTCGAACCTAGGACCTTCCATACGCTGCTGGAGTTCTCTACCACTGAGCTACTGGCCCCTCTTGGACCAGTCCATCGTCAGTCCAGGTGTGGCTTATTTCCAACACCAAAAAATTTCATAAAGCATTACTTATAAGGTTTGGATTGGATATACAAAAAATTAATTCATTCAGGAGAAGTGAATCTTTAAAGGAATGAGTTAGGAGTAATAAGTTAAGGAGATAGTAGATTTCATATTTGCGAGTAATCTTGTAATAACCCTATGAAATACTATGAACCAATCTATATTTTACATGTAGAAACACATTAAGTGTTCTATAACCATTCTACTATTTGAATCAGTAAGAATCTCTTTCTATTGATTATATTTTTGTTGTGTTAACTCTAGATTGTATAGTTGGATTTTCCTATCTCTAGACCCTCTATGTGTGATTATGTCAAGTGGTATTAGAGCAAGTTTTTGAATCTTGGAGAGTGAGAAAAATTCTAGAAGATCCTAGGATGAACAAATTGTTGACTTGAGGCAACCTACAATACTTTATCAATAGAACAATGGTTGTGATGTAGTTTCTGCCTTGTACCAAGATCCTTAATATGAGGGAATTGCACTAGATTTGAAGAAAAGATGCAACTAAGGATAGTGGCTAGTATAACAAATATTACTAGAAACATGGAAGAAATGCTAGACATGATGAGGACCATGAAGATCTATTTAGATTCTATAGAAGAAGATAGGAAGATGGGTCTAAACCCTAGACATGTGGATGAGAGTGATGATGATTAACTAAGAACTCTGGATCTAAAAGATGAAGCCTTAGAAGAAGATTCAAACTAGGCCAAAATATTGAAGTCCACCTACAAAATTGGTAAGAGGGCTATAGTTTTAATTTATAACTATGTTGACAGTTTTAATACTAAATGATTAAATAATTGGAAAAATGATAAAATAGAATATTCTACATATGAGGAAATTGATGGTCTAGAAAGGGTTAGATGTTAGAAAACTATTTTGAAAGGTCATGTTGTTATTTGTTAGAGAGGAGTCTGATTAGATAGATAGAGTATATAAAATAAATAATTATAAAATGGGTTAGGATCATGAAAATATTTAAAATCAATTCATACCTATTGATTATGAGTTGGAAATTTTGAAGAGACGATAAAACCTAAGGGAAAAGGAGAAGTCCGTGAAAGAGAATTAATAATAGTTCCATTCTAAGATGATCATCAAGATAGGACATATAAAACTTATCAAGTAGAAAGTGGGGAAAGACATAAATGACATCAACATAAACATCTAAGAAGAATTGAGTCCGGTAAAAATGACAAGTGTTGGAGAAGCCTACCAATTTGCACTAAAAGTTGAGATAAATTTGAATAAACTATTCAAATTGAGGCAAAAAGGGGAGGATGGAGTTTTCAAAGTGATAGACCACAAAATGATGAAAGTAGACCATATGCGGACCAAAGAAAGGAAATAATTTCATACAACAAAGATGAAAGAAGTGAAAATTCCTAAGGAAAGACTAACAAAAAGCTACAACAATAATAGTGACTAATAATATTGTAGTTGAGAAATCATTTAATAAATCAAAATAAATATTTTAAAAAAAGATTAAAATAAAATTTAAAAAATGTTAAATATGATTAGGAAAAATATCATATACTTGTTAAAACTATTTCTCCTCATTATAAAAATAAATTTGCGTAACTCAATAAATCAAAATGAAAGAAGGTAATTTAAGGAAACACAAATATTATTTTGACAATACAAGAATCATTCTTGAAATAGTTGGTCTCAATAAAACCTCATTCCTAGAGGAATCCAATAGTTTCATTGAAGTGTTTCCTACTATAATGCGTACATAGCTATATTTGTTAAACAATACACTAAAAACCACATAGATATTTGAAAATAATTTTTGACAACCATGTAACTAAATATAATGCCCTAGAAGAATTGAGACAACATGACAAGGGGAAAGGACCCAGTATTTGACCATGTTCCAATTCTTATGATAGAAGTTGTTGATTTAATACCCTCGTACTTGTTGATTTAATGTCCAACTTTTGTAAAAAATTGCACCAATAGTTGTATGATAAGTACCAATAATTGAATGAAATATACAATTTGTTGTGAAAAGTAACCAATCATGTGATGCCACATCAGTTGCACAAGTATTGGGGCCCTTTTGCACACCGATTGGTCTCACTTTTTTTTCAAGCAATTTTGGACACCTTGGCAAAAAATGTGTTGATGTGGAATCATATTTGATGATGTGGCCCTGAAACCTTAGTCATAAGCAGGGCACTTGCCAAGTAAGTTGATGTAAAAAATTTGGAATGATTTGAAATTTTCACATAGGATTTTGAGAAGCATGAAGATAGGGTGCACAACTACAGGGTCCTCTCCCCTAATTTATCCCAACTTGAAGCATTATGGATAATCCTTTTCTCAGAATTGGAAGTCTTGAATATCAATTGTTATATCTGAAACAAAGTCTAGCTACTCCCACAAATGGTATATATAAGTAAAGGTAGAGTTTTACTATCAAATAACTTGATTCAAAGTTTCTTTCTTATATAAAAACTTCTCTATTAAAATAGAGAGTAATAATCTCTCTAAAATAACTATTACATTTTTTTTTTTTCTAAACATATTTTTTATAATAATAATCAATATCACAAAATTCATAGAGGTATAGTTGACGTATTAATTGTTTACTTATGAGAGGAATTGTCTGGATCTTCTCTTTCTAGCACAGAAGAAAAGGCGAAGAGAATAGAATGGAGATCGGTGGCGTTGGTCTGTGGTTGGGCTAGGGCATCTGTGCCCTAGGTTTATCTCCTCTTGTTTGCTTGGGTTTTGTTTTTTGGGGGGTATTTTGTGTTTTTTAAGGGGTGGTGGTGCTTTTTGACCGATGTGGTAGTGCTTTTGCTTGTAGTTTGGGGTCGGTTTTGGAGCTGAGGTGATTGGGTTTGCTGTGTGTGCTCGAGGTTGGCATGTGTGGGGTGTTTTCTCTATTGTAGGGGATTTCCCTTGGAAGGCCTAAGTTCTTGGATTTTGCATTTTTTGCCCTTATCGGTGTTGGATTTCTCTTTGGGGTTTGGTGTCGAGAATCAAATTTTTGTCTTGATTGGGATTTGAATGGAAGAGATTCTTTGATGAAGATGGTTCTCTTCAAGGATGTTGTGAGTGGGGGAGGGATGTCTCCTAAATTGTTTTGCAATTTTGGCCTAGGGGAAAATAAGTTTTGTTTCGAGGCTAGTTCTTTGCAAAATAAAGGTTTTCGCCCTCCAAGGGTGAATGGGTACCTTCCAAAGAGTGAATGGAGTCTTGTTCTTGTGATTCAACCTACGACTGTGGAGTAGGATGTCATGTACTTCTCTAGTCATGCATTGATTTGTAAATTCATGGGGATTAGGGGTTCTTTACCTTTTCTGGAATCGTTGGCTTGTCGCACTTGGAACCCAAAGGGAGAAGTGGATGTAATGTTGACAGCTAACAACTATTTTGTGGTGGTTTTTTCTTGTATTTCAGATAGGAATAAGGTCTTTGAAGAGAGGCCCTATTTTTATAAGATCAAGTAGGTTTATTTATTAAACCCTGACATGCTAGTTTTAACATTAGAATTATGGAAGTGTGACATTTTCCATTTGGTGGCTCTACTTCTCGGAAAATCGATGGGCCCATTAACTTAGACAATGGAGAAAAAGGTAAATTACTTATGTCTGACTTTATATTGAGATTGATTTGAGTAAGCCTTTACTAGACTACATGGAAATTTAGTTGGGGGAATCTTATTAGATCCAACAACTTGATTATGAAAGCTTGTCATTTCATTGTTAGATCTACCATGAATATGGTCATTTGCAGTGGATTTGTCCTAAGGCTAACAATGCAAGGCTTTTTAGAAAGGAATAGTTTTAGCCCCCTCCTAAATAGGATAAAGGGAAAGCTCCTTTAGTGTAAGATAAAGAGGGTTTTACTTTGGTTAAGCCCCATGGCAAGAGTAGAGGTCAGAAATGGACTCTTAAGGATAGACAAGTTGATGAAGTTTTTAACACTTTTGAGGCTCTTGAGGAATTAGATCACTTTGATGCGGCCTTAGTAGGATTACCTTCAGGATAGTTACATATGGGCTTAGACTCTACAATTGGTGGGAAGGATTCCATTTATCTCGAGGAACCCATGATAGAGGGTTTAGGTTCTCAAATGAATACAAATGTAATTGGGTAAAAGCACAATACTGTGTCATGTTTCAGGCCAACTTATCAGCAAAAGTGAATTTAAGTTTTTCTAACTAAAAATTAATTTTAGTCAACCATATGACCTATATATATTCATTATAGGTAAGCTATATGTGGACCAAAACTTTTCCAATTGGAAGTGTCTACTAAATGTATATTTTATATCACTTTGAGTCTAATTACCAAAAAAATATTATTTTTAAGAAAACTCGATGTTTCAACAACTCCTACTCTTATAAATAATTTTTTTTTTTGCAATATAAAAATACCCTAATATAGATCTACAAGTGAATATTCCAAAATATAACTCTTTAAATATTTTAATTATCTTTTATATTTTACATTTTATTTTTATTGAAAGTATTTCATCGGTACTTAAATATAAGATTGATTAGCATGACAAGAAAAAATACTAAAATTTAGTTCAAACAAAACTTGTACCAAATTCCTTTATTTTTTATTAAGATAAAACAGGTTTTACAGGGAATTGAAACCCAAATCCAAGAACATAAAAAGAAAAACAACAAGAAAGTCCAAAACCAACAACCAAACAGTAAAAGAAACATGGGTAAAATGTGCCTACATTTACATCTTTTATCATGACTACTTCCACATAAAATGTTAATGTTGGCCATTTTGGAGGAATTGATTATGTGTTGCATTGATGTTTTGTCATTGATATCAACACTAGTTGTTTTGAATGCTTTATGGACACCCTTCTAGTCCTAGTAGGTTGTTTGGTTTCTAGTTGGATTTGATTCAGTATGATCCGGTATGCTCCGATATGTTTGGGTTATGGAATTGTCTTATTCATGCTACTCAGATTCATGTTTAGTCAGTTGGTTTTGATTTAGTGATCGAATGCTATCCTGTTTGCTAGAAAGCTTAGTTTGTGGTTCTGGTGAGAGCTATGATGAAGATCTTTGATGAGTTGCCTAAGTGGTGTTGGTGTGGCTTCTAGTGGAGATTCAGGATGATGATGGTGATCATATGTGAGACTTGGTTGATTTGGATTATTGCTTTGGTGTGTATGGACCTAAATTGGGTCCCAATGTATCTAGGTTATGGACCAACTTAATGTAACATGTGGATTGGACCTCTTGATGTGTTTCTGGGATGTCTTATGGGATGGATATTATTTGTTTGTTTTGTGGCCAACATATTTTGCAATTATGTAATTTTTTTATTGTCTGGTGGCCAACATTATTGTTTATGGTCAAGGGTTTGTATATATATGTTGTAAGATCTCACTGTAGAAAATATCATGGAATGGGATATGGATATGTAAGGAGCAAATAATGTAATAATCATTCAAATAGAGGATTTGGTCGATCATTTGAGATCAAGTTGGGTTTATGTAAGAGGATTTAGTCCTCCGGTATTGAGCTTAACTGAAACTATAGTCAGGCATAGGAGATGCTATCTTTGCAGTTCATTCATTTATTTGGATTGTAATCTAGATTTATATGCAGTCAGTGAGACTCCTTTTGTAATGAGAAGTGTGCTCTAGGTTGTTGGCCTTCCTGCAAGTGCAAGCCCCTCAATTGTAATTCACATACTTACTGCAGAAGTATTATTTGACTGTGGGTAGGTTTCCCACCATGGTTTTTCCCTTTACTGATTTTTCCACGTATAAATCTTGGTGTCATGTTGATGGTATTTATTCTTTGATTATTTCTTATGCTTAATTGGTTTATCTGCTATTTCAGTATTTGGTTTATGCATTCTAGTATTGATCTTTTGGGTTCCAGTAGTAAAGTTTTAATTGCTTAAGGTTTCGGTAATTTGGTGACAACTAATTCACCCCCCCACCTCTCAACTATCTTCCAGTTATTTAAACTATCTAACAATTGGTATCAAAGCTTTGGTCCTCTTTGTAGAAAGCTTAACTACTTGAGGAAGATCCTATGGCGACTAACAGTTCAAGTTCATCTAGTTCATCTGGAGCTATCTTTCAAATAGATATTCCTAGGCTTGATGAAACAAATTACAAAGTATGGAAGATTTAGATGGAAACTCGTCTGAGATGTCTCGGTAAGGAGATTCGGGAGATCACACAGAATGGTGTTACACCTCATAATTCAACATCTGGCAATCCTCCTTCGACAAAATTTGATAAGAAGCTTGAGAATGATTGTAGATCAAGAGAAACCTTCTTGTGTGTACTTATTGATCAACAAATAATGGGATGGACTGAAAAAAATCATCTGCAAAGGCTATATGGGCCAAGTTGGAGACTCTTAATGAAGGTGACCCTATTGTGAAGATTGCAAAACTTGATGGTTATCGGGTGAGATATGAAAACCTAAAAATGGAAGAAGATGAAAGGATTACTACATTCATGGAAAGGGTAAATGAGATTGTGATGGGAATTCAATGTTGTGGTGGAACTTTGAGTGAAGATGAAATAGTTTCTAAAGTTTTGAGAGCTTTACCACTGGCTTGCAAGATGAAGGCTACTGTAATTAATGAATTGAGAACAATGGCTAATACTTCTATCAACAAAGATACTTTGGTTGGGAAATTATCTGCTTTTGAGCTTGAAGAATTTGGACCCTTTGGAGCTATGAAGTCTAAACCTACTTTTCATGTATCTACATCATCAACTGGCAAGCAAGATTGGAAAGCTTTATATGCAAAGGAATTGGATGATATGAAGAGAGAAGATGAAGAATTTGAGAAACTTGAAGCTCTATTTGCTAGAAGAGTACCTAAAGGACTTGTAGGAAGTAAGTATGAAGGAAACACACCTTTTAAATGTTTTGCATGTAATGAGATTGGTCATTTTGCATCTAGATGTCCTGAAAGGAATTCAAGATTTGAAGAGAGAGCTAGAAGATCTTGTAAGCATAACCTTGGATATCTTAACAAGTATAAGTACAGGAAAAATAGAGACAAATCATGCTACATAGCGGATGAGGAAGTTGTGGTTGATTCTGATGATGAACAGGCAGAAGACTCTGCTAGTGGTTTTGGAAATGGAAAGGAATGGGTATTCCTGTCTATCAAGGACAATGTTCCGACACTGGAAGAGAATGTACCTAAAGATAAGGCATTTGTTACTAAAATTGAAGATAAGGATGAATGGGTAATTGACAGTGGATGTTCACATCATATGACTGGAGATAAAAGGAAGTTTCTATCTTTGCAAGAATTTGATAGCGATCTGGTAAGATTTGGAGATGACAAAGCATGTATGGTCAAGGGAAAAGGAACTATATCATTGGATGGTAAGCACAATATTGATAATTTTTATTATATTGAAGGTTTAAGGCATAATATTTTGAGTGCAGGACAATTGAAGGATAAGGTATTTCAATTACAGTTCAAGGATGGAAAATGCAAAATCTTTAATAGATTTGGTTTGGACATTGCAACCGGTACATAGACAAAAGGTAATATATTTCATTTGAATTCTGGTGAGAAGACATGTTTGATTTCACAAATTGATGAGAGTTGGCTATGACATAAAAGGCTATGTCATGTGAATTTTGATTACATTGTAAAGATCAGTTCAACTAAGGCGGTTAGAGATATACCTAAGATTGTGAAGCCCTACAATTCGGTATGTAAAGAATGTCAAATGTGTAAATTGGTCAGAACCTGTTTTAAGAGTATACAAGACAAATCTAATGATGTTCTTGATCTTATTCATACTGATTTGTGTGGCCCTGCTAGAGTTAAAAGTATTCAAGGTGATAGATATTTTATGCTAATCATTGATGATTATTCTAGAATAATGTGGGTTACTTTTCTAATGGAGAAATCTGAGGCTTTTGAAAAGTTTAAAATATTTAAAGCTAAATTTGAGACACAGATGGTATTGAAGATTAAATGTTTAATGTCAAATCATGGTGGAGAATTCACATCCAGTGAGTTTACAAACTTTGGTGAGAAGCATGGTATAAGGAGACAATTTTATGCTCCCTGGACACCTCAACATAATGGAGTTGTGGAAAGGAAGAACAAAACTATCTTGGATGTTGCTAGAACAATGATGATAGAAGCTAGTCTACCTCATATCTCCTGGAGAGAAGCAGTGAGCACAATGGTTTATACATTCAATAGAGTACATACCAAAGGAGAAACCGGCAAGAAACCTTATGAATTATGATTTGGCAATACACCTACAGTTAAGTATTTTAGAATCTTTGGTAGTAAATGTTATATCAAGAGAGATGATATCATTGGCAAATTTGATCCTAGATGTGATGAAGGAATTTTTCTTGGTTATTATAATGAAAGAAAAGCATATAGATGTTATAACAAGAGATTGCAGAGAATTATGGATAGTGCTAATATCAAGGTGGACGAGCTGAATAGAAGTCAAATCAGAGTTTATGAGCAAGAACCGACAGTGGAAATGATCATAACTGAACTAGTAGGACCGTTACCAGAACAAAATGTTGAACCAGTTACTCTGGAAGTATCATAAAATTCAACAGTAACTGAAGAACCGTGAAGAGGAATAGAGAGTTAGAAGACTCCTACATATGTGAGATTGATTCATTCAGAAGATCAAATCATTGGGGATAATAACAATGGAGTGATGATAAGAAGGAGACTGGCAACTAATGAGGTATGTTTAATTTCTCAAGTTGAACCAGTATCAGTAATTGAAGCATGTAAAGATGAATGTTGGTTGAAAGTTGTGGAAGAAGAATTAGATCATATTGAGAAAAATAACACATGGACGTTACTTCCCCGACCTAAAAATAAGAATGTTATTGGAACTTAATGGTTTCTTAGGAATAAATTGAATGAAGATGGACAAGTTGTAAGGAATAAAGCTAGATTGGTTTGTAAAGTATATTCTCGGAATGAAGGAATTGATTATGGTGAAACTTTTGCACTTGTAGCTAGGATTGAAGTTGTAAGATTATTTCTTGCCTATGTTGCACATAAAAACTACAAGGTTTATCAGATGGATGTCAAGGTGAATTTTTGAATGGGGATCTTGATGGGGACGTTTATATTGAGCAACCTAATGGTTTTTCACTTTTAGATGATACAAACATGGTTTGCGGGTTAAGGAAATCTTTATATGGATTGAAACAGACAC
Source organism: Cryptomeria japonica (assembly GCF_030272615.1). Lineage (NCBI taxonomy): Eukaryota > Viridiplantae > Streptophyta > Pinopsida > Cupressales > Cupressaceae > Cryptomeria > Cryptomeria japonica. Next base: position 286,546,317 of record NC_081409.1, on the reverse strand, counting down.
CTAGAGCTTGGTATTCAAGGTTAGATAAATATCTTTTGAAGCTTGGATTCACTAAAGGTAATGCTAATAGTAATCTATATTATAAAGTCATTAATGATGATATATTGATTATTGAAGTTTTTGTTGATGACATTATTTTTTGAGGTGAAGATAAGTTGTGCATGGAATTTTCTAAGAATATGGAGAAATAATTTAAAATGTCTATGATTGGGGAAATGAAATTTTTCTTAGGTTTCTAGATTACTCAGACTGATAAAGGTATTTTTATATGTCAAACTAAGTATGTTAGGGAATTGTTGAAGAAATTTGGTATGGTAGATTCTAAACATGTAAGTACTCCTATGGTTACAAGTGATAAATTGTCAATAAAAGATGAATCTACACCGGTAAATCCTACAAGAGATAAATCTATGATTGGAGGTCTGCTTTATTTGACTCAGACTAGGCCTAACATAATAAATGTTGTTTGTATTACATCTACATTTCAAAGTGATACTAGAGAAAATTATGAGAGTTCGGAGAAAAGAATTTTTAGATACTTGTAAGGTACATTTGAATATGGTTTGTGGTACCCTAAGGATGATTACTTTACTTTATGTGCATATAAAGATGCAGATTGGGCTGGTGATGTTGATGACTGGAAAAGTACTTATGGTGGAGCTTTCTTTCTTGGAAAGAAGTTGGTTTCATGGATCAGCAAGAAACAATCATGTACTTCTTTATCTACTGTTGAAGTTGAGTATGTTGTTGCTGCTACTAATTGTACACAGGTTTTATGGATGAAGCAAATTTTGAAGGATATTAAAGTGCATTGCATTAGACTGGTATGTTAGGATTAATGATAGTCCCAAAGATACTGAGAGGGGGGGTGAATCAGTATCTAACCAGTTAAAATAATATTTAACCTTATTAAGAACTTTGCATTACAAAACAATGTACCGATAAATAAGAATTAATGTAGTAAATAGGAAAATTAAAGACAACATAGAAAACACACCATAACACAAGATGTTTAATGAGGAAACCTGGTGTGGGGAAAACCTCAGTGGGATTTGTGACCCACAATATTCACTCACTGGCCAATGAATAAATATTACTTACAATGAGGGGCTTGCACATGTAGGAAGGCCAACTGCCTAGAGATCACTGCTCAATAAGAGTCACACTGACTACAAAAGTGGATTATGAAATTGAATACAATGTACTACTTCAAATCAGCATCAACTATGCCAGGTTCAGTACCGGTTTAAGCTCATTCTATAACCAAAACCTTAGTTGTTAACTATATCAAAATATCATCCATATAGTATCTCCATGCATATACCTTTATACTCTTCTCAACTCCAAATGATTTATAAGATCTCATACATATATATGAGTCTTTTGCAATATGCCTTGTTGGATTTACAAAAGATAATTACATTAAATACAATAAACAAAAGCTTATTCCCTGTTGGTTGGGGTGCTGATATGCATTATTGCTGTTGTTAGTGAAGTGTCTACCGGTATATGTAAATGTCTATGCTCATACCAGTGCCTGCCGGTGGCTTTACCATATGAGTGCCAGAAGGTTGTCAGATGGTTGCCATCAATGACAACACCAACTATTCTCATAAGAGTGTAGAATGCCAACATGGTAGTTATTCACTATGATAACTCTGTTGCTATTGACATATCAAAGAATCCGTTATTTTAGTCTAAGTCAAATCACATATCTACCAAGTATAACTTTTTGAAGGAGAAGGTGGAATAAAATGAAGTTAGACTTGTTTATGTGAACACTAAAGAGTAGATTGCAGATATTTTCACTAAACCTTTCCCTAAAGAATCATTTGAGTACTTGAGAGACAGATTAGGGGTTTTTGCCCCTTCGGAAGAGAATTGATTGATGTTATTTGACATCAATCTGGCATGTATTATCAGATATATTATTCATTTTGGCATTGATGTGGGGATGCTACTGCTCAAGGGGAGTAGTTAGCCTTGTGTTTAAGTGGTTTTTGGTTTTTGCTTTGATATTTTTGTCAGATTTCTGTCATTGATTCCAAAGGGGGAGAGATATATGTAAAAAATAGAGCTTTACAAGGATATCATTCACAGGGGGAGTTTGGTCTTTGTTTCAGAACTTCATTGCTATATCTTAGTATGGGAGATTATTGGTTGTCTTCCATTGGGGGAGACTTGTTTTGGCATTTCTTGGCACTTGGATGTTTTTCACATCTAGTGTTGCCATCAATACCAAAGGGGCATATTGTTGGCCATTTTGGAGGAATTGATTATGTGTTGTATTGATGTTTTGTCATTTATGTCAACACTAGCTGTTTTGGATGCTTTACTAGCACCCTTTTGGTCCCGATAGGTTGTTTGGTTTCTGGTTGGATTTGATCTAGTATGATCTAGTATCCTTCGGTATTTTTGGGTTATGGAATTGGCTTACTCATGCTACTCATATTCATGTTCATTCAGTTGGTTTTTTATGGTGATCGGATGCTATCCTATTTGCTAAAAATCTTGGTTTGTGGTTCCGGAAAGGGTTTCACCGATAGAGATTCAATGAAGATATTTGATGAATTGCATAAGTGGTGTTGGTGCAACTTCTAGTTGAGATTCAAGATGTTGACGGTGATCATGTTGGAGATTTGGTTAATTGGGATTATTGCTTTGGCATGTATGGACCTAAATTGGGTCCTGGTGTATCTAGGTTATGGACTGACTTAATGTAACATGTGGATTGGACCTCTCGATGTGTTTCTAGGATGTCTTATGGGTTGGATATTATTTGTTTGGTCTCTAGATGACATGTTTTGTAATTATGTAATTGTTTTATTGTCTGGTGCTCGATCTTATTGTTTATTGTCGAGGGTTTTTATATATATGATGTAAGATCTCATTGTAGGAAATTTCATGGAATGGGATATGGATATGTAAGGAGTGAATAATGTAATAATCATTCAGGTAGAGGATTTGGTCAATCATTGGTGATCGAGTTATATTAATGTAGGAGGATTTATTCCTCCGGTATTGAGCTTAACCAGAACTATACTCAAGCATAGGAGATGCTATCTTTGCAGTTCATTCATTTCTCTAGATTGTAGTCTAGATTTCTATGTAGTCCATGAGACTCATTTTGTGATGAGCAATGTGCTCTAGGTTGTTGGCCTTGCCTTCCTGCAAGTGCAAGCCCCTTAATTGTAATTCACATACTTACTACAAAAGTATTATCTGACTATGGGTAGGCTTCCCACCGTAGTTTTTCCCTTTACTGGGTTTTCCACGCATAAATCTTGGTGTCATGTAGATGGTATTTATTCTTTGATTATGGCTTATGTTTAATTGGTTTATCTGCTATTTTGGTATTTGGTTTATGCATTTCGGTATTGATCTTTTGGGTTGTGGTATTAAAGTTTTTAATTGCTTAAGGTTATGGTAATTTGGTGACAATTGATTCACACCCCCCCCCCCCTCCCCCCCTCTCAGTTGTCTTCCAGTTATTTGAATTGTCTAACAGTTAATCCTGCACATTTTAGTCATCAGGGAAATCCTACAAATAAATATTTTTACATATCTCATTTTGTGAGTCTTCCACTTTTTTCACAACCATTTCCCATACCAACATACCACAATGTTCCACCTCCTTATTCTTAACCTCTACCTACTTACAACAATGTTACTCCTACATCTCAATTAAATATGTCCAATTTGCATCCATCCACCGAATCAACTATCAATAACCCAACCAAAATTGTTACATCTTTACTATATCAATTGGATTCCATAACTCAATCCAAGTTCAATGTTCCCACATTTGATGTAGCGAGCCCACTATTCGATGAAATTATTCATGCGGTCCCCCTAAGTATATGGAAGTTCCTCAATTGAAGTTATGTAATAGAAACGGTGACCTCTTGACTCATGTGAAGACATTTTTAATTTTGTGTAGTGATTTTTCTCATTATAGTCAATTTTTGACCATATTGTCCAAATTAGCCTCTTTGAAGTCATAAGTCTTATATGAATTTTTTTTTGGGGAGGTTTAGAATAGTTGTAAAAATCAAAAATATTATTTTTTATTTAAAAATGGTGCCACTAAAAATGAATGATTTAATAATGTTTTGGTTGTATTATATCCTATTTCAAGAGAACTTCAAAAGGGGGACTTCTCACATTAAAACATGGTCAAAATGTTTGATTTAATGTATTGGAGGGAGTCGTATGTGAAGTTTTTAATGTGGATCTAGATTTTCATTTAACTTTGACACATGGTCAAAGAAGAGATAACTCAGGTAAAGAGTAGGAATGGCTAAGGTTTGTTTCAAATAACCCTAGCTTTCATTAGAGAGCTCATAGTTTGCAGGCTTGTCTATGGCCTTGATAAGTGTTTGAGATCTCTAACTAAGGTTTGAGAGCTTCCCCATCATCGATCCATGCATGTATTTTGGTCTTATCTTGAAATAGAAGGCATTCACTCATTATATCTTCAATCTCCTAAGAAAAGAGAGTGATTACAAATGGTTTTGGACATGCAATTTGCAACATAAAGGGTGAGAAGCACATGGAATAGCTTGCATTTGATCCAGGACAACCCATGCGTGTTATCCTAAAAAAGATAGGTCTTTTTTGCTTATCATTTAATCTCTTTTTTAATTTCAAAGTAAAACATTTTATATATGTGCAAGAGGTAGGGTTTTCTAGGGTTTGATTCAAGATTTGTAAAGATTAATAGTCAAAAGGTGAATTCTTTCAGAAAACAGTTTGTAGGGTTTATAAACAACTACAGCAGAAGAATAGAGTTCAAGCTTTGGATAATTTATAGTATATTTGGTAAAATGAATGGAAGAAGCATCAAGGTTAAAATTCAGGAGCAACTATAGCATGAGAACTAAGACAACAATAAATGATAAAGGTTGCAGCCCATATTAGGTAAAGGAAAGTTCAAATTTTAGAGCGGCATATGAGATAAAAATAATAATCCCTATCACTGATCCAACCAAGGGTTCATGTAGTTTACACATAGTGTGAGCAACAATCTTAGTGTTTAAAAACTCATTGGACAATCAAAGATCAGAAAATGTAAACATTGTAGCACTCCAAAAGAAATAACACAGTCTCTTTAGGATAGTAGTAATAGCTTTGCAGTCACCAACAATGCCAAACTTGTCATGACCTACTGATTATTGGGAATGATTTATTGTCAAGTCAAGGAAATGAAAAGATGCATATCAATCCAAGAGAGAAATGAAGAATAGAGTTGAGAAAACAATCATAACAAAGAAAGACAAAGTATTAAGATTGATGAGTAGGGAATCCAATGTCAGAACATCAAAAGCTTAAAAGTAGAAGGAGATCATGAAGTCACGTAGACCATTGGAAGTATCATCCCTAGATACCTTCACCAAAGAGCATAGACAACCATCAAAGAGAATGTGCATCAAAGATCACAATCTTCAAAATGCAAAACAAAAATAGTAACAAGGAAGCATTAAGGAGCCGTCACGTTTCATGTATATCTATAAAAGTACAAACTAGTTTTTAGTGATGTTTTCAGAAAACTTAGAAACCTCTAAATAAATTTCATAAAAACCCAGTTTGATATTTTTGAGAAATCTTCACCAGTCTAAAGAGCAATATTTGAAGGTTTTTGCTGCTTTGTAATGGTTGTTTTGATCCAATAAGTTATTTAGAGAAAGAGAATCTATATCACAATATGGTGTAGTTTGAGAGTTCCAATGAAATTAGCAACTTGTATCACAGTGTTCTGATAAGAAGACAATCATGCTTTGAGACAGTTCTAAAAGGATACAGTTGAGCTTTAGCCCATCTACCATTTTATAGATAAAAAGGGAATATCATCAAAATCCATAGAAATTTGCCACAGAGATAGAAGAAGTAAGAGCCATAGAATTTAGTCATGACCAAGTTTATGGATAGTATACAATATTTGTTTCAAATTGTAATGACCCGCCAGGAAACCCCAAAGGGATAAAGCTAAAACACAAGAATAGAGTGCAAATATTTTTTTTTTAAAGTTAAACACAACATAATCTACAATGAGATATCATAAGTTCAAATAACACATTAGATGACTAAAATAACACCTAAAGAGTTTCCCAACATAATTACTTAATTCAACACTTAACTCAAGTCACGCTAATTAATCCAATTAAGTTGATTACTTAATGACATGATAATAATTTAAACAAGGATAAAAAAATTTGGTAAAAAAAAATTATAGATAACATGAGAAGTTCATTCATTAAGGTTAAAAATATATATAACATGATTAAGTTCATCCATTACAATTTAACCATACATTACATTCAAACTTTCATTAGAACATAAGTCATGCATCTCATTCATTACATACTTTAATTTCATTATAAACTAAAAAATACTTTCCATGCATACTTTAATTGCATTATCAACAACCAAATACATTCCATTATTCAAATCTACATTCTTCATTATCCAAATTAATGCATTTAATAAGATGACAACATACATGCATTTAATATTAACTTCATCTAATCCATATTATACATTTTAACCATAATGTCATCCATACATGCTAAATTAAAAAGGAAAATGAAGAAAATAAACACCACATAACACCGTAATGATATCGGAGTTCACCCCTAATTGGCTACATCTTCCGATTTGTTGAATTGCAAGACCCCTCTGATAAAATAATAGTGTGAAGAATACATAAGGTTCACATCATACACATCCTGCCATCAAGGCGTACATAAACCAATAATACATACAACCACATCGGTCTACTAGATACATGAATGATCCCTAAATAGGAAAAGGATCCAACTGAACATGATAAGAAGCAATATAAAAATCAACTGGAGCATCTACGAAACTAAGTATTCACTACCCATCATAAGCAACCCATGGTCTAACTTGAATATCAGGTTATCACAAGGGCATAAATAACATGATGACTCCACAACAGTGCTCCTATCAAAGACAACACAACAACACACTAGCGAACATAAGGGATAAGTGTCATCACATAACTTGGTATGGTTACCATGGCAGGTCTCCATAGGTTCTGGTCCCATCTACTAGGTTACCCTGGCAACCTATCCTGAACCTCTGGCTCATCCAAGTCCCATGTGGACCCAACACATCCTTTCGTGAAGACAAGGTTGATGGTTTTCCATTTCAGGCCTTCACACTACATGCTGAGTCTGTACTAGCACTCATCCCATGCATGAGGCACAATTATCTTACTTAGTGTTTTCAATAACTAGGCTCTCTAATATGCTATTAGGTTATGACTTATTTAGAAACACTTTCGATGGGTTACCCAACAACCACTTTGGGCGCGACCCCCACTCGAAAGCCACTTTCCCATATGATACTGGACCATAAACATACGAAACTCCTAAAACCCAGGTATACACCAGGACAAGGTTATGAAGTTCAATATGGTAGGAATACCCACTTGGCCAAACAAGTCTTCATACGAGGTGTATTGAAAGACGGTACTTTGAATAGAGACATGACCAGCTATGGTCAACGAGATACCAATATTTCAACACTCTCATAAAGGACATGACCGGATACAAAACCATCACATGAAAATAGTCAAAACTTGAGATCAAGGATATAAGTAGGTACCCAAATCAACATACGACAATATCCAACAATCGTAATTAAGGACATGTCATTTCTTAATCAAATGTGAATACAGAAAATTAAACATGCATAAGCATAAATCAGAAATGACAATCTTTTTCCATATCATTTAAACACTACAATCGATCCAGTTTTCTAATAGATCTAATTTGGTTGTGAATTGTCTACCTTGTCTAGGTACATGTCGCTCACGATTTACTAACTCATTAAAGTTTATTTTGCATCATAGAATAATTTAAATACTTCATCATGAGTTTCCAAACCAAAATCACATGAATATAATTATAATATATGCAGTACACACAATGATATAAAATCAAATATCCATTAATCAACTAAAAATATGATATTCATTTTTCAAAATAAAACATCTATCCATACTGGTTCGAAGACAATTTCTAATCTTTGCTCTTGCAACACAAATATATACTTTCCAAAAATGGAAATATACATTTTAAAAAAGAAATTAAAATCGATGATCATTTACCAAATAAAAAGATGCTTCCTTGCATACATATATAACAAAAATACAAATTAAATATCAATTAATATATATATATATTAATCCACAATTAATAAAGTATATACTAATTGATAATTAATAATAAAATTACAAATTAAATACTAAATAATATATATATATATTAATCCATAATTAATAAAATATATACTAATAAATAATTAATAATTAAAAATACTATATAAAACTTTTTAATAAAATATATTAGAACTTTTAAATAAAATAAAATTTATTAACTTCGATAACCCCTTTTTTTTTTTTGTTTTTAATTAATAATAAAAAAAACACACCAAACCACGGGGGCCCACATCCCTTTCATGGGAGTGGAGGTGCCCTCACCGCGGAGGCTGCGGCCACCAGTGTGGACGCAGACCCGCGGCATCCACAATGTGGAAGCAGGACTCTGCAACCACAATGGGGTCATAGGTCTCTGCAACCATAGTGGGGTCGCATGCCTCTGCGGCTACACTATTGTCGCAGACCTCCAAGGCTGAAAACCATCGGAGGGGGGCACGGGTTGAGCCTCGGCTCCCCTGCCCTCAAAAACCTAAAATCCGCCCAATCATTTTTTTATATATATATATATTTTTTTATAAACTTTTAAAAAGAAAAACCCTTGTTTTTAAAACACAGTCTCAAATAGAGACTCAAACAAATTTCCAGAATGTCCATGGTTATCAAATATTAATATTTGTTGAATAACCAGACTAAAATAGGCAATTTTCCTCAACCAAATATCATATCTAGGCAAAAAGAATCATTTCTCACACATTCATCTAGCTAATTTGCAAAACACAAACTAATATGCATAGATTTAAAACCCAAACCCAAATTCAATCTAGAAATCAATCTGAGCAAACCAGAAACTAATTTGAAAACAAAGGAATGAATTCAAGGAGGGATAAATTCAAAATATCATTGCTATTCTTCTCTATTCACCAAACTGAAAGATTTTTCAACAAAAAACACATTTTTTTCAAAACCAATCAGTAAATTTCCTTGGCAACAAAGGAGATTCATAAAAATCCTACCTCTATATGCAATCCTGGAAGTTATTTGCTGAAGAGCCCAACTTGCAAGCTCTAGAAATTCCTCCTCCCACAAATGCCCAAAATTTCTCCAAAATCATTCCCTCCCAAGAATATTTTCCAAAAATATCTCTCCAAAAATAATCCTCTAAAAATATTTTTCAAACCTAGGTTAAATGGAAAAAGTTTGACCAAAATTCTCATTTTTGGATTTAAAATTATTTACTTTTAAATAAAATGAAAAATCATTCTTTTTAACAAATCAAATATACTAAACTTGTTTTTCTTTTAAAAATTGATTTTCTCAATTAATTGAAATTAACCTTTCTATTTCCAAAATGCCAAAACAGGATAAATTATTTATATTTTGAATAAAATTTAATATTTCCTTTCAAAATGCATAAACTGAATAAATTCATCATTTAAAATTAACCATTTAATCGAACTTGCTACTAACATGAATAGAGAAATTCTAATTAATGATTAATCACACAAAGGGGTCCTATTTAATTTAGTCCCTTAATTATTAATGCATAAACACACATTTAATCAAATTAAATACTTAGGATTAAATACTCAATTTTACCACACGCAAAACATGCAACCCAAGAAAGCCAACCAGATACATGACCCGCATACCCAACCAAAAGGGGAAACTGACGGACGATTGACGACGCTCACTTGAGCACGATTAGGGTAAAACAAGGGTCTTACGACCACCTAATCCAATTTCTAAGAACCAATGAGGAACACTCAAACCTACGAATCCAGGTGGAGACGAACCTCATACCTATGTGGTACTGTACCTATAATCTCCTGCAACCATGAGTCACATAAGCATACATATATATATTTAATGAAAGTGTTAGCCCGAGATTAATAACATGAATCATGAGAGCAAATAAACTTACATAAGAATTAATGTGAAAACCACATTAACAGGTATGCACAATATTCATAATATCTCACTATAACATTACAACATGGTAAACTAACCAAGGTCAAACCGAGATTAGAATCTGATTAGGGCAAGGGTACTACACAAACAAAGCATAGGTACAACCTTCCAAAACAATCAATAGAAAGTTATAATAGTCCTTTCACATTCAAGTCCACAGTGTTAAGATCAAAACATTTTAAGTCAATAATGAGGTATAGTGATCAAAGGTGGGTTCTAGAAAATACATGACATAGAGAGTATAGGTTAGTGTAAAAAATCAGAGATACCTTGCAGTAGTAGATTCTAAAGGCAAAACTAGTTATGCAGTCACTGCTTGGAGAAAACACAGTGAGCAAGTTTGATGATTTCATGATAATGAGAAGAATTTGTATGACAATCATAGTGCCATCAAAAGACATTACTATTTAAAAGCCAAAAATGAAAGTAGTAATCACTGTCAAAAGATGCAGAATAGACTTGAGGAAATCATAAAGCAAATTGCATATTGACATAATCGTCACTATGAAAAAGGTCTTCATGAGCTTGTAGGATAGTCATAATCAAATGAGTGAAAGACGATGATAGTGCTTCAATATGGTGACATTCAAGAAGTGTTGAGAGTCTCTCAAACTTACATTATCTGGATATCCCAAAAAATACTTCAAATTTTATTTGGCATTATTGTCAAGAAGGATAATAAATGTAAAATATCATTGAGAAAAGTCTAAGAAGCACTAAAAAATACAGCATGCCATGGTATTATTACAATAGAGTTATCAAAGTGCCCTAAATGGGAGACTTAATTCCAAGCTCCCTTCAAATTTATGTCAAAATTATGGGCAACCAAAAATAATCGTTTGAAGAACTCAATAGCAGTAGTAGCCACCTACAGAGAAAACCCAGTATGAGATGTTGTAGCCCTCGAAGACCAAAGGAGGGTTTGGAAATGTTTATAGTCACAAGAATGACACCTAATCACAATCAATCAAAGATGTTGTAGCCAAAAAAGGTAGTCTATGTCACCATCAAATACAATGTAAAGAATGATAAGATGCAAGTACACTCACAAAGGAGATATCAATGGCCATAAAAGTGCATAAAATATCAAAGACAATGATCTTAGGATAACCTACATCTTAGAGCACTTTCAAAGATTAGCACCTAAGACATAAAAGGTACAGAATGCTAATCATTCCCGGTCATTCCATTAACACAGTGCTATAGTCAAGAGCTCAAAGACAGTCAAAAGGAAAAGATAATGAGGTTGTTCATAGTGATTTTAAATGCTATGGGATCACAATCCTTACAAAGAGTATCCCTCATCAAAGACAAAAATTATATTGACAAATTTAGTTAAATATTTGAGGCAAAATATAATGAATAGTATCATCAAAGGAGTTTGACAGTTCATTGATTGTTGAGAAGGTGTAGTCATGTTGGAAGGGAGTAGTATCAATTAATAGTAATCAAAAGAATAGCAACCCAATGGGTATGATGCTTGGAACCTGAGTTTGAGGTGATAAGAATACTCTGAAAATAAATATTTATGCTCAAACAAGAAAGCACAAGATAATGAATTAACTCCACAATAATCATCATAGGGTTTGAAGTGTCAAAAACAAATCAGAACAATGGAAATGTTATACCCCTAAGAATAATAGGGTTCTCATCTAGATAGACACACCCAAAAGGCATGACAATTTAAAAATACAGTCAAACAAAGAGCAAAAAGTTAGAAAGAGTGGAAAGAAATTGGCAAGAAATGCAAGTATTCTTCATGACCGTCAAAGTAAGAAGCCAATTACCTAAGTATGATAGTGATTGAGATTTTAACAACATCCATAAGCTTAGAAAGGAATAGTCTCAACACAAAGACAATAGTCTTACTCCTGATGAGAAGACAAGTGGCAAAAGATAGGATAGCCGACTGTAATATAGGTTATATCCTTGATTTAATGGATCTTGATGGCAATTTTTGAATTTCAAAGAATTTATCAACACAAGCTTAAATTCAAATTTCAAGGATTCAAAGGGGGTCATCCTAAGGAAAAATCCCACATTTTGAGAGGGATTTTGACACAAGAACAATAGTCTAGCCCTGATTTGAAGGCCCACATGGGTTGTCCATCAGTCAAGGGCAGTTTTGGGAAAAAAATCAACTCCATATCTTCAGTTCTAGCCCGCTTTCTAGGGGATTTTCAAGTCCATCCGCCCAAACAACCAAATTTCAAATTAAAAGGTAGTTAGCACCCGATTTTGAGGACAAGGAGTAGTCAACATTATCTCAATCAATTCAAAGGGAGGCTGGAAGTAATTCACAATTCAAATATTTTTGGAGCTCTTTCTAGATATAAGTCAAGCTTTTCCCTAATTTCTACTCTAGTTATGAGTTTAGTCTCTACTGTAGCAACAATAATATGCTTTTATAACTCATTTCCTTATGAGTAATTTTCAGATATTTTGTATACATTCTTAGACTTGTAATCCAAGAGACTTCTATTTTTCAGTAAAGAAGCTTGTTCCTTCTAAAAAATATTTGTTCTAAGTGTTGTATGTGAATACTATGATAAGAAATTGTGATTCTGTCTAAAAATCCTTTATTTTTGCTTCATTCCTTCAATGTTTGACTCAAAGAACAACATGTTGTAGTGTAGGTCATTGAATGTGTATCTTGTTTGGTTGAATGAATGTTAAGAAAACAACATTGGTTTCTTTCAAACAAACATCAAACAATAGAACATTTCATGTGAAACATTTATGCAAAACATGTACTTCTGAGTTGTGAATTTACAACTTCATAGTTGAGTACTTTTGTGAGTCTAGATAGCAGATCAAGTCATTTTTCATTGGTGTATCACCTTGTTAGTCAGTAGTTTTAATTCAAGAGAACCTTCCTATGCTTTTTGTCAAGAAAAATCATTAGTTTTTTAAGATATCTAAATGGGAGCCAACCCATAATCTGGAGGTTCATCTTCAACATGAGCAGTCCATAGGCTTGAAAAGATGTTCCCATGTTTCATGAGATTGTTGAGCATCGCGCTTAGATTTTGGGTCCAAATCCCTGTGAGAAATTTTTTTGGCATGCCCGGTGGGACAACTTGATTTGTTTTAGTTCAAAGTTTTTCCATGCAATTCTTATTTTCGATGTGAAAATTAGAAATTCCAACCTTTGGAGGCAAGATCTACACATACCTAGTGACTCTGAGCTCAAATCTATTGGTTTCAGCAGTTTAAGTGCTCATATGTTCCAAAACAAATCTGTTAATTCTAATTTCCAACTTTTTGATGAATAAAGATGCCTTCATTTCATGGAAATACATTCTATTATCCTCCATATCATGAAAATTTTGCTCCTAAACCCTCTTACTAGTCATATCCAATTGACCACAATGTTGTTTTTAGTCCAAATAGCCTTACAAAAGCAAGTAACTGGTATGCTCATCATTCTTACCACCCACCCACCCCGCTCAATCTTCCAATTAGCTCCAAAATGATGAAAATTTTGGGGTTGATGAAAATAAAAATATTTTACAAGGGTTTATAGAGAAGATGGATGAGATCAAGAGCCAACATGAGAATGATTTACCTTTCCAAGATTGTCTTAATAAGAATCAAGATGAATGGGCTCATAAATCCTATCTTCATTAGCAAGAATAGCTAGCTCATCAAGAGAAATTTCATAAGTAATATCTAGTGGCACAACATAGGTAGTATGAGGAAAATATTGCAAATGAGTTAGCTACACAAAAAGAGAAATATGAAGAGAGACTAACAACTACAAAAGGAGAGTTGATGAATATTTTTCATGCTATGTTACCAAAGGTAAAGGCACCATTAAATCCTCTTTCATTACAAGAACCTATATCTAAGCAAGAAGCAAGCCCTGCTGGTGTCTTTCCAAATCCATTTGTAGAATTGGGCATTTCTATCTTCAACACATTATTCATTATAGTAGATGCACCTCACAAGCATGTTCAACCTGCAATCCCTAATGAGTAGCCTCTTCAAGAGCTTACTTGTCTTCTAACAGCCCCAAAATCTCCTCACGTTGATCTAGTGGGTCCTATTCTATCCCTAGAAGGTTATCATACTAAGAAGAGTTGTAATACCCTAAAAATGGTCACCTAAACCATGGCCCCCTAATCTCGGCTACATCACCAAGGTCCTAACCAAAGGCAATTAAATCAATCTTGAGCACCTCATTAATTAATTCCTCAATCATCAATGTCACATGGCAAATAAATCATTCTATATTAATTAAATATTTATTTAATTAACTAATCATTCCAAGTAAATCATTTTAATCAATTATCCTATTTATTTAATTCAATATCCTAGTATATTTAATTAATAAATCAATTTTCCCTTAAATCATCAAAAGGGAATTAATTTGCAAAACTAAAATTAATTTGAAAAAAAAAAAATCAATTTGGAAAAAGGAATCAAATTGAGATATCTAAAAAATCTAATAAACTGAAAAAATATCAGAAAAGCAATTAAATCAATTAAATCTCAAATTGAATAAAAATATGGAATAAATCAGTTTTTTTCTGATTTTATCTTAATTTTAGCTCAATTTCCTTTAAAACTTAGAAAAGCAACCAATTACATCAATTCACCTAGATTGTGCTTCCTCTTGGAGAATCTCGATTGCTCATCATTAATTGATCTTGATCGTTGGTCTTTGTCTAGATTTTCTATAAATTCAGGCTCTCATCTCAATCAAAAATCCTTGGAGATTTATTGTTATTATGCTATTTTTTCTCTAGGTTCATTGAGAATATTATGCTTTGAGATTATTGCATCTTCGCTTTTTGCATATTTAGTTTAATCATTCATAGATTAATCTTGCATATCTAGCTTAATCTGTCATCCATTTAGCTTAATTTTGTTCTCATATAGATTAAATCCTTCACCTTGGTGTAGTCTAGTCATGGGTATTGCCTAGACAAATCTGAGAGCAAGTCTATACTCACATCTTTTAGAAGGAAACAGGTTGATTTGTTATGGCTTTTATATTCATTGATCATATCTATCTAACCATGCATGCAATGATTTATTGAAGTTTTGTGTTTTAGAGCTTGTAGATTACCACTTTTCACACACACAAAAGCATGCTAGAACAATGTAGTTTAGAGAAAGATAATCATTATTAGCATGAAGTATTGTCTAATTTATTTAATGAGCTTCCACTTTTTGTTGAAGAAGAGAAAGTTGTACTATGTTCAATATTCATAAATCAGTTGGAACAACAAGATGAAAAGAAATATGAAGGTAATAATGATGAAGTTTTTGTTTTATTAATTGATGAACTTCCTTGTTTCAATGACCAAGATTAAGAAGACAAGACAAGCTTGGGACAATGAGAAGATAGCCTGATTTTGAAGGATGAAAAGGTGGAATTGGAGCAAGTTTTCAATCAACATGAACAAGTTGAGTTACAAGATCTTATTTCTCAAGAACAAGAGTTGGTTGGTCAAGGCAAATGCTTTGACATATTTCGTATTCAGGAAAGCAGTCAAGAAGCTAATTATAATGAGAATATGTTCCTAAGCATAATTGAAAATTTTTGCTCAAAACTTGATGCTAAGCTTCCAATCCTTAGTCAAGAAAAATGTGAGCAGGATATTATTGATGTATCAACAAAGCTTGGAAATTTTTACAAGGAAATCCAAATCAGTCCTATTACATAGAAAACAAAAGAAGACATTGAGGAAGACAAGTTTTGGGATGATTTGGAGACATTTTGTTCAAATATGGAGGATAAGACAATATTTTTTGAAGAAGTACTTGTCTTGAACAACAAGAGAAGGATGTACAAAAGACCATGGTGCCACATAAACCACGTGAATCAACTCTTTCCAATCAATAGAGTAAGGTTGAAAAAATAGTGCATAAGATTGAGACCAGAAAAGAAAGCTTAAGTTTCATTCACACAAGAGGATTCTAGATCAAATTCTTATCAAGAGTTGAAGCCAACAAAGTAGTACCTATCATACATTCACAAGTAGATGAAGAAAATCAGCATTATCTCTTCTATCCACAAGAGGAAGTTGACATGAACAATCAACACAAAGAGGTAGGTGATTGCAATTTCTTTCTTGAAGCTCTTCATCATCATGTGATACAACCCAAATTGGGTAGAAAAGGGTCTTATTTCCAAAAACCAGTGAATGGTTTTGTGTAACCAAGTTTCATTTTTGGTTAGGGTAGGGCAGAGTATGAAGAGGGGGAAATGGACTAAGAGGTTAAATGATCAAAAACACAATGAAATGAGCAAGAAAATACTAAAACATCAAAAGATAATTTATACTTTGCTACTTTACCTCTCCCTTGGATTGGGCCTTTGGTGAAGTTGAATAGCGCCTCTCTTCAACTTGATTGGATGGGCTCCTTCTTGATGGATGTGGAATGCTCACCAAATGATCAACAAGGTAAGTGGATTATTGGATTGGATTTGGATGATTGATATAAGGATTTGATAATGGAGGATTATGAGGACATGATAGAGGGATGATTAGAAGAGGATGAGAGGAGAAAAGAGCAGCATAATAATGCCATAGAAGATGATGATTGATATGTGAGGAGAAGAGGCTTGAATTTATAGATTGGAGGAGGCCAATGGAGGGCCAAGATTGATTTCCTTATGGAGGGTTGAGATTGATTTGAGATAGAAGGCATGGATCAAGGGTGGCTTGGGAAAATAAACAAGAATATAAAATTCCTTGGGAAAAGGGGGGAGAAATTTGAATTTCAAACATGAGGAATTTAAAATTCCAAAATAAGGATCCATCGAGGGATTCAAAGAAATTTGAATTTCTTTGAGAGACTCAATGTTGATGTGACATGAGTGGGAATTTAAAATTGAGGGATAATGATAAGCATGATTATGAGAGATTCTAGAAGGATTAATTAGGTTAAGTGGGATTAGGAAAAGGTGATTTGTAAGAATCACATGACTAGGTTAATTAATTCGAATTAATTAACTGAGTGGGTTTAGAGGAAATAATTATTGGAGGGGACTTTAGAAGAATAGGGGAATAATTACTTTATTTGATAAATTAATTATTGGACAATAGTGATAGAATTAATTAAATTAGATTTAATTAAAACTGAGAAGAATAAGGATAACACAACTAAATATTAATTATGTTGATAGGCTTAAATTAATTAAATATTAATTTTAGGTGTCAACATTTTGCCCCTCTTTGATATAGCGTCGTGAAATGATGTTATATAAAAGAAGAATAAAACATAGTGGAAGGAAAGGATAAAGACTAGTAGCATGATGCCTCAATCATGAGATGAAGAAAAGGATAAGGACCAGTAGTATGATGTGCTAGTCATGAGATGAGGAAGCAGGGGAATGATGAGGAGGAAGGATGACAAGGAAGCAGTGGTATGCCCCCTCGAGAGGACATGCGAGTTTGAAGAACATGGGTGTTCTCTCGAAAGGAATTAGAAGAATAAGTGATGAAAGGATGAAGATAATGAAAGAGTGAACTAGGATGGGTTGGAGTGTTGTGAATGAAATGAGACAAATAAATGATAAATGGATTGGATTTCTTGTTGAGCAAGTATAGAGAGAAAACCTAGATTTGATATTGCCATTGGATAGTCTACACCATTGATTATAAGAACTAGGATGATATGAAGATCTAAGGCATGGACTGATGCTCAGTTAAAGAGGAATGCCTTGTACACAATCATGCAAGTGTTCATAAACACTAATGCAGGGTTGTCAATTTGAACAAGGAAGACCTTCAAACACACCATGCCATGAAAAGTATGCTCCATTATATACCAACCAAGACATACCAAGATATAGGATGATCAAGGCGGTCCTAAACAAGTATAGTCTTGGGACACAAGATGAAAACAAAGAGAAAGATCAAGCATGAAAACAACATGCACATGACCAACTGACATCTCTTGCCAAGAGTGGGACATGGATTTGGATAAAATACCAAACTAGGGAAGGATGCATCTCGATGGGCAGGTGATGGATTTGGATTAACTGCTAGACATGGGAGCGATGGATTGATTGATGGATGACAAAATTCAAGTTGGATGTGCAAGATCTGCAGATGAGAGGATTGTTTCTTGGATTTGATTAGAAAAGTATGGATGGGTGCTTGGATTAGGCACAAGTCAATGTAAGCTCAATATAGGAAATCTCATTTTGATGGGGAAAGCTCAGTTTGATGGATTGGATAGGATTGGAAATAGGATAAATGATTAGATAGGATGAAAAGGGGGGTGTATGATTGAATAGGATTGGATTGGGGATGGGATTGTTGATTAAATTGGAAGAGATGGATAATATGATTGGATAAGATAGGATTGGATTAGAAATTGGATTGGATGGGGTAAATTGGTGGATAGAATTTGATTGACTGGAACCAATGACAAGGGAGAACCAAGGATTGGTAAGAGGATGGATGAAAGCAAGGAGGGAGTTATTGTTTGGATAGGAGACATATGGATGGAGTGGATGGATATGTATAGGATATGGAGGACTAGAGAGTAGGGTGATGGAGACCCAAGGACTATGCTGCAAAGGAGTGCAATGCCCCATACTAGAGGTAGTGGAATTAAGGATGCAAGGATGGTGGATAACGATGTATGAGGTGGAAGTATAATGTGTAATGGATATGGATGGTAGAGGATTAAGGCTTGAATGCTCCAAATCATGCATGAATATACCTTATTTTACCTTTATATGATCAAGATGAAAGATAGGAATGGAGGATTCATTTTGATAGGATGAGGGATATGAGATGGAGGATATGAATAGGATAGGATAGTCAAGATCAATGATAGGAAAGGAAAATGGACTAAGATAGGATGCAGATGGATGGGTCAATTGTATGGATGAAGCTTTCCCCCAAGTGTAGGGTGCAAGAAGAGGGAATTACACATGATTCTTGTTTTCCAAGTTTTCATCATGGTACTTTCCCAAGGTGCCACAAGGAGTGGTTTTCACCATTGGATGAAATGATTTTTCTTTACTTTTTTCTGATTTTTCTTTTTTATATTTTTCTTGAGTTTTGGATTTTATTTATTTATTTTTGGTATCTCAAGGCACCTGTTTACCAGGTTTTCACCAGAGTGACGATCATTTTCTCATTTTTTTGTTTTTTTCATGATTTTGGGATTTTTTTGGTTTTTTGAATTTGTTGACAATTGATGACTTTCTGAGGACTAGGCATAGAATCTTTTTAGGTGCATGATCCGAAAGAAAGAAAAGTCAAAAAGGCCACAAAGGCCCCAAAATAAAAATTCAAGAATTATGTGGGTTCCCAAAGAATCAATGCATCCCAAAGCAAAATCAAAATTGGCATCCAAACTTGCTAATCCAAAAGCTCCATCCATTCATAAGTCCTCCAATCCTCCATCTAATGCTCCTCCATATTTAAAATCCATTTTGGGTCCTTATGTCCCAAAATCCACCATCCCAACTCCATCATCCCCTTCTTCTATTTTGGGTCCACATTTCTCAAAATCTACACTTTATCCCCCATCTAATTCAAAATACTCTCCTCCACTACTCCACCACCCTTCAAGGTGTGTGCCGATGAAGAGGAGAAAATGGACTAAGAGGTTAAATGATCAAAAACACAATGAAATGAGCAAGAAAACACTAAAACATCAAAAGATCATTTATACCTTGCTATTTTACCTCTCCCTCGGATTGAGGCTTCAGTGAAGTTGAATAGCACCTCTCTTCAACTTGATTAGATGGGCCCCTTCTTGATAGATGTGGAATGCTCTCGAAATGCTCAACAAGGTAAGTGGATTATTGGATTGGACTTGGATGATGGATAGAAGGATTTGATAATGGAGGATTATGAGGACATGATAGAGGGATGATTAGAAGAGGATGAGAGGAGATGATTTGTCTCATTTTATTTATTTATTTTTTATTATTCCTACAGCCATGATGATTAGCAGACAGTCGCGTTAATTCATGAGCGGTCGTGCTAACAAATAGAATATTAACATAAAACATATAGCAGATAATAGAAGCAGAAAAATTGCAGTCGCACTAATCTAAGAAGTCGCATTATTGTGCGGGCACTTACGTCAAAACAACAGGAGTTAGTGCTTGAAAATTCAAATTCAAATTTTCAACAAAAAGATCACACTAGTCGTAGAGCGGTCATGCTGAAGCAAAAATTGAAAACAAAAACACAACTAATCTAGTGTATTTTTTGGATTTTTTTAATTAGATTTTACAAAACAGAGATAGAAGTGACAAGAATGGAAAGAATGAAGAAGAGGAGATAGATGTATTTTCATGGTGTTGGTATTTTGGATATGTTGATATGGTTTGTCATTGATGTCAACACTTGTCAACACTTGTCAACACTTATCAGCACTTGGAGATCTTTGGTTTTGTCCACCGGGAAGTCAGTGACTTATGCACAGTCATTGGTATTTGGTTCACCGGCAGGTTATATTGTTCACCAGAACATGGAATGACTTGGAGACTACCTGGTTATGTCGAAGACATGATTTGATCACTTGGTTTTGGCGATTTGGTTTTTTATCTATCCGGGTTTGCATATTTGTTGTTACCGGCAAATAGGTCCAGGTTATGCACTGGCAAGCATATCTATTCCAGATCAGCACAACACATTATGGAGATGATTTATTATTATTGTAAATGCATTGAGCCAACATGATGCATTGCATATTGATTTATTTGTAATTAATTTTATTGTAATATTATTTGTAAGCCGACCTACACATTTGGTCTTAGGCTTCGGTATAAATGTAAGATCTCATTTGTGAGATTGATATAGGATTGGTAATAGGAATGTAAGTGCATGCAAATATGTGAAAATAAGCAGAGCTATACACGCAGACATCATTTGAAGATTGAAGGAAGGTTTGAAGAAGGCATATCAAAGCTTAACTGGTACTGAATTGAACATATGAAGATGTTATTTTGAGTAGTACATTGGATTTAACCATCCAATTGTTGTCAGTGTGACTCTCATTTTGTGATTCAGCAGTGAGATCTAGGCAGTTGACCTTTCTGCATGTGCAGACTCCATATTGTACACACATACTATATGTAGTAGTATCATTTGATTATGGGTAAGGATTCCCACTGTGGTTTTTCCCCTTACAGGGTTTCCACGTACAAATATTTTTGTTATGTATTGTGGGTTTCATGCATTAATCTTTACTGGTGCTGCAATTAACTGATAAAATTGTCTACCGGCATTAAGTTTGGTTTATCGGTATTAAGCATTAAGTTATGGTTAAGTTAATTTTGGTTTGAATTTATTGGACAACTGATTCACCCCCCCTCTCAGTTGTCTCCAAGACCTAACAATTGGTATCAAAGCCTAGTCCTATCTTTTTGCAAAAGTTTAATAGCTTGAGGAGATCCATTGTCTTCTAACTATTTCAGGAAGGACAGTCCTAATCTTGAAGGAACTAACTATGGCATATGGAAGATTAGGATGGAGACACATTTTAATTGCATTGGAAAGGACATATGGGATGTTACAAAGAATGGTTGTATTTCTCCTACTCAAGGTTGACCTAATCTACCAAACTTGGCTAAAGATGAGGAAAATGATTGCAAAGCAAGAGAAGCACTTTTGAGCACATTGTCAGATCAGAAAATCATGGGATTATCAGATAGATCTACTGCTAAAGCTATTTGAGACAAATTGGAAACATTGAATGAAGGAGATTCCATAGTCAAAATTGCAAAACTTGAATGCTTCTGGGTCAGGTATGAAAATCTGAAAATGGAAGAAGATGAAAGGATTTCTGCTTTTATGGAAAGTGTAAATGAAATTTTTTTGGGTATACAATATTGTGGAGGAACCTTAAATGAAGATGAGATTGTTTCTAAAGTTTTAAGAGCTTTGCCACCGGCATATAAAATGAAAGTTACTACTATAAATGAATTGAGAACAATGCCTAATGCATCAATATCTAGAGACACTTTGGTTGGAAAACTTTCAGTTTTTGAACTTGAAAAATTTGGTCCTCTTGCTACTATTAAGACAAATCTAGCTTTCAAGGAATCATCATCATCTACGACATCATCATCATCTACATCATCATCATCATCATCTGAGAAATCATAGTTGAAAGCCTTTTATGCAAGAGAACTTGAAGAAATCAAAAAGGAGAATGAAGAACTGGAAGAGCTTGAAGCACTATTTGCAAGGAAAATGCCTAAAGGTCCAGTTGGAAGTAAGTATGAAGGTAAAGCACCCTTTAAATGTTTCAACTGGAATAAAATTGGTCATATGACTTCTAGGTGTCCTGATAGACACGCAAGATTAAAATAAGAAGCTAAAAGAACATATAAGCCTAACCTTGATTATCAAAGATACAAGTTTAAGAAGAATAGATACAAATCTTGTTATTATTATGATGAAGGAGTTACTGATGATTCTGATGAGGATCCGATAGATAATGGATGGGATTTTGTTGCTCTAACAGAAGATCAACCGACACCTACTGTTCAACTAGTAGAGAAGGCTGTGGCAGCTAAAATTGAAGATAAGGATGAATGGATTATTGATTCTAGATGTTCACAACACATGACTGGTGATAAGAGTAAATTCTTAACCTTTCAGGAATCCAATGGAGGTCTAGTGAGATTTGGAGATGATAAAGCTTGTTTGATCAAAGGGAAAGGAAGTATATCTTTTAATGGTAAGCACAATACTAATAATGTTTACTATGTTTAACATTTGAAGCATAATGTTTTGAGTGTTGGTCAATTAGTTGAAAAAGGATTTCAGTTACAATTCAAGAATAGTAAATGCAAAATCTTAAACAAAACTGGTTTAGAAATTGCAATCGGTAATCAGACTAGAGGTAATATCTTTCATTTGAATAACTATGAGAAAGAATGTTTGATTGCTCATATTGATGAAGTTGGTTATGTCATAAGAGACTTTGTCATGTAAATTTTGATTGCATTGTGAAAATCAGTACAACTAAGGCAATAAGAGATTTAGCTAAGATTGTTACACCTCACAATCCAGTATGTAAGGAATGTCAATTTGGAAAGCAAGTTACAGAAACTTTCAAGAGTATTCCAGAGAAATCTAACAATGTTCTTGATTTAATTTATACTGATTTATGTGGTCCAGCAAGAACTAGAAGTATACAAGGAGATAGGTATTTTATGCTAATCATTGATGACTATTCTAGAATGTGTTGGGTTACTTTTCTCAAGGAGAAATCAGAAGCATTTGGGAAATTCAAACTATTCAAGGTGATGGTAGAGAATGAAACTGGAAAGAAATTCAAATGTTTGAGATTAGATCAAGGAGGTGAATTCACATCTAAGGATTTAATAGATTCTATGAAGTGAATGGGATCTGAAGATAGTTATCGGCACCCCGGACATCCCAGCAGAATGGAGTTGTAGAAAGAAAAAATAGAACTATTTTGGATGCAGCTAGAAGTATGACATCAGAAGAAAACCTACCTCATATATATTGGAGAGAAGTGGTCAATACAACAGTTTATACATTCAACAGAGTTCACATCAAAGGTGTAACCGGCAAGACCCCTCATGAACTATGGTTTGGTAATACTCCTACTCTTAAATATTTCAGAATATTTGGAAGTAAATGCTATATTTTAAGAGATGAGTATATTGGGAAATTTGTTCCTAGAAGTGATGAAGGAATATTTCTTGGTTATTCATCTAAGAGCAAGGCATATAGATTTTTTAACAAGAGATTGAAGAAAATTGTTGAAAGTGCAAATGTGAAGATTGATGAACAGTTTAGAGGAAACTCAAGGTACATGGACTCTGAACCGGCAATAGAGATAATCACAAATGAACCTAATATGAGTATACTAGTACAAAATGTTGATCCAGTTACACCGGCATCATCTGAGGATTCAACAGTCACTGAAGAACAGTAGCAAGTAAAAACACCCCGGTATGTAAGATTGAATCACTTTGAAGATCAGATAATTGGAAATAAATATCAAGGAGTTATGACTAGAGGAATATTGGCAAATGAAGAGGTATGTCTTGTTTCTCAAATTGAACCTACAACTATTAATGAGGCATGTGAAGATAAATATTGGATTAAAGCTATGGAAGATGAATTGGAACAAATTGAAAGGAATAACACTTGGTCATTAGTTCCCTGACCTAAAGATAAAAATGTAATTGGAACTAAATGGGTTTTCAGAAATAAACTTAATGAAGATGACAAGGTAATCAGAAACAAAGAAAGATGAGTGTGTAAGAGATATTCATAGAAAGAAGGAATTGACTACAATGAAACCTTTGGACCGATAGCTAGAATTGAGGTAGTCGGACTTTTATTGGCTTTTGCAGCTCACAAGAACTATAAAGTATATCAAATGGATGTTAAATGTGCATTTCTAAATGGAGATCTTGAAGAAGAAGTTTATATTGAACATCTTGATGGATTTTATTTGACAGATGACAAAGATATAGTTTGCAGGTTAAGGAAAGATTTATATAGACTAAAGCAAGCTCCTAGAGCTTGGTATGCTAGATTGGACAAATATCTTTTGAAGCTCGGATACACTAAAGGTAATACTAACAACAATCTATACTATAAAGTGACTAATGATGACATCTTGGTTATTGAAGTTTTTGTTGATGATATAATCTTTGGAGGAGAGGATGGATTGTGTAAAGACATTTCTAATAAAATGCACAAGAATTTGAAATGTCTATGATTGGAGAGATATAAATTTCCTTTTAGGATTGTAGATTTCATAGACTGATAAAGGTATATTCTTATGTCAATCTAAGTACTTGAAGGAATTACTAAAGAAATTTGGCATGAAAAACTCTAAACCGGTAAGCACACCTATGACTACAACTGATAAACTATCTTTGAAGGATGAATCAACACCTGTTAATCTGACTAGATACAAGTTTATGATAGGAGGTTTACTGTATTTAACACAAACAAGACCTGATATTATGAATGCAGTATGTATAGTCTCAAGATTTCAGAGTAATCCTAAAGAAAATCATGAATCAGTAGTAAAAAGGATTTTTCGGTACTTACAAGGCAGTACAAATCTTGGTTTATGGTATCCTAGAGATGAAAATTTTGATTTATGTGCATACACAGATGCTAATTGAGAAGGAGATGTAGATGACTAAAAAATAACTACTGGCGGAGCATTTTTTCTTGGTAGCAAACTAATTTCATGGTTGAGAAAGAAATAGAGTTGTACATCACTATCAACAACTGAATCAGAATATGTTGCAACAACAACTAATTGCACACAAGTATTATGGATTAAACAAATGTTGAAGGACATAAAATTAAAATGCAAGGAACCTATAACTATTTACTATGATAATATGGTAGCAATTGATATATCTAAGAATCCGGTATTTCACTCAAAAACTAAACATGTATCTATCAAATTCAATTTTCTGAAAGAGAATGTTGAAGTAAAAGAAATTAAATTGATTTATGTGAATACTAAAGAATAGATTGCAGATATTTATACTAAGCCATTTCCTAAGGAGACTTTTGAATATCTCAAAGAGCAGCTTGGAGTTCTACCCCCACCGGTAGAGACTTAGACAGTTGATGTTTGTCATCAACTGACAGAATTAACAAAGAAATATTTTATTTTGGCTTTGACGAGGAGAGCTACTTCTCAAGGGGAGTAGTTGGTATTTTGTATTTGTATTTGGTTTTGTATTGCTTTGGCATTTGATGTCAAAGGGGGAGAGATATCTATGGAAAAACACATTATCTTTTGGAGAGATTATTCTTAGGGGAGAGATATTATGTATTTTGATTTCTGGTTAATGATTTCTTTGGGAGATTGTTAGTTTTTGGTTTTTGGCATTTCTGTTTTGGCACTTTGATGGTTTTTTCATCTTGTGTTGCCATCAATGGCAAAGGGGGAGATTGTTGGTATTTTGGATATGTTGATATGGTTTTGTCATTGATGTCAACACTTGTCAACACTTGTTAACACTTGTCAACACTTATCAGCACTTCGAGATCTTTGGTTTTGTTCACCAACAAGTTAGTGACTTATGCACAGTCACTGGTATTTGGTTCACCAACAGGTTATATTGTTCACCGGAACTTGGAATGAATTGGAGACTACTTGGTTATGTTGAAGACATAATTTGATCACTTGGTTTTGGCGGTTTGATTATTGATCTATTCGGGTTTGCATATTTGATGTTACCGGCAAATAGGTCCAGGTTATGTACCGGCAAGCATATCTATTCCAGATCAGCACAACGCGTTATGGAGATGATTTATTATTATTGTAAATGCATTGAGCTGACATGATGCATCACATATTGATTTATTTGTAATTTATTTTATTGTAATATTCTTTGTAAGCCGACCTACACATTTGGTCTTAGGCTTCGGTATAAATGTAAGATCTCATTTGTGAGATTCATATAGGATTAGTAATGGGAATGTAAGTAAGTGTAAATATGCAACAATAAGAAGAGTTGTACATGCAGACATCATTTGAAGATTGAAGGAAGGTTTGAAGAGGGCATATCAAAGCTTAACTAGTATTGAATCTAGCATATGAAGATGCTATTTTGAGCAGTACATTATCATTGGATTTAACCATCCAATTGTAGTCAGTGTGACTCTCATTTTGTGATTGGGCAGTGAGCTCTAGGTAGCTGGCCTTTCTGCATGTGCAGACTCCATATTGTACACACATACTATCTACAATAGTATCATTTGATTGTGGGTAAGCCTTGCCATCGTGGTTTTTCCCCTTACAGGGTTTCCACATAAAAATATTTGTGTTATGTGTTGTGGATGTTATTGTCTTTCTGTTTCATGCATTAATCTTTACCGGTACTACAATTAACTAATAAAGCTGTCTACCAGCATAAAGCTTGGTTTACTGGCATTAAATTCACAAAAAACTCATTTTTTTTGTTAAATTCAGGACGTGGGTCCCACCGGGCATGCCAGAATGAAGAGGGGAAATGGACTAAGAGGCTAAATGATAAAAAAACACAATTAAATGAGCAAGAAAACACTAAAACATCAAAAGATCATTTATACCTTTCTATTTTACCTCTCCCTCGGATTGAGCCTTCGGTGAAGTTGAATAGCATCTCTCTTCAACTTGATTGGGTGGGCTCCTTCTTGATGGATGTGGAATACTCTCCAAATGCTCAACAAGGTAAGTGGATTATTGGATTGTATTTGGATGATGGATAGAAGGATTTGATAATGGAGGATTATGAGGACATGATAGAGGGATGATTAGAAAAGGATGAGAGGATAAAAGAGTAGCATAATAATGCCATAAAATATGATGATTGTTTTATGAGGAGAAGAGGCTCCAATTTATAGTTTGGAGGAGGTCAATGGAGGGCCAAGATTAATTTCCTTATGGAGGGTTGAGATTGATTTGAGATAGAAGGCATGGATCAAGGGTGCCTTGGGAAAATAAACAGGAATATAAAAATCCTTGGGAAAAGGGGGGAAAATTTTGAATTTCAAACATGAGGAATTAAAAATTCCCAAATAAGGATGCACTGAGGGATTCAAAGAAATTTAAATTTATTTGAGAGACTCAATGTTGATGTGACATGAGTGGGAATTAAAAATTGAGGGATAATGATAAGCATGATTATGAGAGATTCTAGAAGGATTAATTAGGTTGAGTGGGATTAGGAAAAGGTGATTTGTAGGAATCACATGACTAGGTTAATTAATTAACTAAGTGGATTTAGAGGAAATAATTATTGGATGGGACTTTTGAAGAATAGGGGAATAATTAATTTATTTGATAAATTAATTATTGGACAATGGTGATAGAATTAATTAAATTAGAGTTTATTAACACTGAGAAGAATAAGGATAACACAATTAAATTTTAATTATG
Source organism: Cryptomeria japonica (assembly GCF_030272615.1). Lineage (NCBI taxonomy): Eukaryota > Viridiplantae > Streptophyta > Pinopsida > Cupressales > Cupressaceae > Cryptomeria > Cryptomeria japonica. The sequence continues at coordinate 286,518,290 of NC_081409.1, read as the reverse complement.
TTGACAGACTTAAATTAATTAAATATTAATTTTAGGTGTCTATGGAGCAGGTTTCCATTCAGTCTTTCCTTTCCTCTAAGTGTTGATGCACACGTTTAATTTTGGTATTCAATTTGTAGTAAGTTTCAAGTTGTTGTTCAATGCTTCTGACAATGAAGTTAAGGTTTGATCTGAGTTAGTTTCAAGCCACTTGTTGACTCTATGTCCAAAGGATAAGCTAGGCCACTGGTCCTTAATGTTTAGCAAGAAAACACTCCTGAGAGGTCACCAAAATGTAGTCAATTTTTTACCATATTGTCCAAATTAGTCTCTTTGAAGTCATAGGTTTTATATCAAAAAATTATAGGGAGGTTTAGAATAGTTGTAAAAATAAAAAATATCATTTTTTACTTTAAAATGGTGCCAATACAAATGAATGATTTAATGATTATTTGGTTTTATTATATCCTATTTCAAGAGAATTTCAAAAGGGGGACTTCTTACAGTGAAACATGGTCAAAATATTTAATTTAATTTATTGGAGGGAGTCATATGTGAAGCATTAAACATGGATCTATTTTCATTCAACTTTGACACATGGTCAAAGATGAGATAACTCAGGTAAATAGAAAGAATGACTAAGGTTTGTTTCAAACAACCCTAGCTTTCATTAGTGAGCTCCTAGTTTGCAGGCTTGTCTATGCCCATGATAAGTGTTTGAGATATTTCTCATCATCAATCCATTCATGTATTTTGGTCTTATCCTAAAATAGAAGGCATTCAATCATTTTATCTCCAGTCTCCTAAGAAAAGAGAGTGATTACAGATGGTTTTGGATGTGAAATCTACAACATAAAGGGTGAGAAGCACATGGAATAGCTTGCATTTGATCAAGGACGTCCCATGCATGTTATCCTAAAAAAAATAGGTCTTCTTTTCTTATCATTCAATCTCTTGGTTTATTTCAAAGAGTAAGATATTTTGTATATAGGGTTTTCTAGGGTTTGATTCAAGATTTGTAAAGATTAACAATCAAAAGGGTAGTCCAAAAATATTGAAAAGAAAGAAAAATTATTTCACAAAATAGTTTGTAGGGTTTGTGAACAACTACAACAAAAGAATAGAGGGAATTCAAGATTTGGACCAGTAATTTAGTATATTTGGACAAATGAATGGAAGAAGCATTAAGGTCAAAATTTTGGAGCAGCTACAACATGAGAACTGAGACAACAACAATTCATTAAGGTTGCAACCCATAATAGGTAAAGTACAGTTCAAAATCATGGAGTAGCATATGAGATCAAAATAATAGTCCTTATCACTGATCCAACCAAGGCTTCATGGAGTTTACACATAGTGTGAGCAACAATCTTAATGTTTCAAAATCTAATGGATAATCAAAGAAGATCATAAAAAGTAAATATTGTAGCAGTCAAAAAGGCATAACACAATCTTTTAGGACAATAATAATAGTTTCACACTCACCAACCATGCCAAACTTGTCATGAGATGGGAAGCCTTATTTTCAAGTCAAGGAAATGAAAAGATGCATATAATTCCAAGAGAAAAATGAAGAATATAGTTGAGAAAGCAATCATAGCAAAGAAAGACAAAGCATTAAGCTCGGCGAGAAGGACATCCAAGGTTAGAACTTCAAAAGCTTAAAAGTAGAATAAAATCATGGAGTCACCTAGATCATTAGAAGTAGAAGCCATAGATTCCTTCGCCAAAGAGAAAAGGTATGTATGAAAGAGAATTTGCATCAAGGATCAAAATCTTCAAAATGCAAAACAAAAAATATAACATGGAAGCATTAAGGAGTAGTAGTGTTTCATGCATATCTATAAAAGTATGAACTAGGTTTTTGTGGATTTTTCACAGAAGTTAGAAAACTCTATATCAAAAAGACCTATTAAATTTCATTAAAACCTAGTTTGTTATTTTGGAGAAATCTTCACTAATATGAAGGGTAATATTTGAAGGTTTTCACTACTCTATAATGGTTGTTTTGATCGAATAACGTATTTGGAGAAAGAGAACATATCTCACAATATGGAGGAGTTTGAGAGTTCTAATGGTAGTAGTAGCATGTATTACAATGTTCTGATAACAATATAGTCATGTTTTGTGATAGTTCTAAAAGGATATAGTTGAGCTTTAGCCCATCTAGCATTTTAAAGATAAAAAGGGAGAATCATCAAAATCCATAGAAATCTGCCACAGAGATAAAAGCACTAAGATCCATAGAATTCAGTCATCACCAAGTTTATGTATAGCATACAATATTTGTTTCAAACAAATCATAGGCACAACCTTCAAAAGTAGTGAATAGAAAGTTATAATAGTCCTTTCACATTCAAGGCCATAGTGTTAAGATCAAAAACTTTTCAATCAAGAATGAGGTATAGTGATCAAAGGTGGGTTCTATGAACTACATTGCATAGAGAGTTTAGGTCAATGCAAACAATGAGAGATACCTCACAATACAAAATTCTAAAGACAAAATCAATGACCTAGTCACAAATTGGAGAAAACAAAGTGAGAAAGTTTGATGGTTTCATGATAATGAGAAGAATACATATGGCAATCATAGTGCCATCAAAAGACATTACTCTTCAAAGCCAATAATGACAGTAGTAATCACTGTCAAAAGATAAAAATCATTCTTGAGGAAATTAAAATGCAAAGTGGATGTTGACATAGTCTTCACTATGGCAAAGGTCTCCATGAGCTTGTAGGACAATCATAATCAAATGAGTGAAAGAAAATGACAATAGTTTAGTATGGTAACATTCAAGTAGTGTTGAGACTCTCTCAACTTTGGGTTCCTTTGGATATCCCAAAAAATAATTCATATTGTAATTGGCATTATTGTTAATAAGGATAATAAATGTGGAATATCATTGAGAAAAGTCTAAGAAGCACACAAAAATACAATGCCATGGTATTATTATAATAGAGTTATCAATTTGCCACAAATGAGAGACTTAATGGCAAGTTCCCTTCAAATTTCTATCAAAATTATGGGCAGCGTAAAATAATCATTTGAAGAACTCAATAGCAACAGTAGCCACCTACAGAAAAAACGCAGTATGAGATGTTGGAGCCCTCAAAGATCAGAGGAGGGTTTGGAAATGCTTATAGTCACAAGAATGACACCTAATCACAGTCAATCAAAGATGTTGTAGCCAAAAAGGTAGTTTATGTCACCATGAAATACAATTTAAAGAATGAGAAGATGCAAGTATACTCACAAAGGAGATATCAAGGGCCATAAAAGTGCATAAAAGATCAAAGACAATGATCTTGGGATAACCTAAGTCTTAGAGAACTTTCAAAGATCAGCACCTAAGACATTAAAGGTACAAAATGTTAGTCGTTCCCAATCATTCCATGAAGACAGTGCTATAGTCAAGAGCTAAAAGGCAATCAAAAGGAAAAGATAATGAGGCTATTCATAATGAGTTTAAAGGCTATGGGATCACGATCATTATAGAGAGAAACCCTCATTAAGGACATAGAATTTATATTGACAAATTCAGTTAAATATTGGAGCAAAGTATAGTGAATAGTATAATCAAATGAGTTTGAAAGTTCATTGATTGTTGAAAAGGTGCAGTCATGTTGTAAGGGAGCAGTATCAGTTAATAATAATCACAATAATGACAACCAAGTGAGTATGATGCTTGGAACCCAAGTTTGAGGTGATAAGAATAGTCACAAAAGAGAAATCTATGCTCAAACAAAAAAGAACAAGATAATGAATGAACTCCACAATAATCATCATAGGGTTTGAAGTGTGAAAAGAAAATCAGAACAGTGGGAAGGTTGCAGCCCTAAGATCAGTAGGGTTCTCATCTAGATAGACAGGCCCAAAAGGCATGACATTTTGCAAATACAGTCAAACAAAGATCACAAATCAGAAAGCGTGGAAAGATGTTGGCAAGAAATGCAAGTATTCCTCATGATCATCAATGTAAGAAGCCAATATTCCCTACGTATGATAGTCATTGAGATTTTAACAAGAGTCATAAGCCTATAAAGGGATAGTCTCAAGAAAAAGATAGAAGTCTTACTCCTGATGAGAAGACAAGTGGCAAAAGATAGTATAGGAAAATGTAGTAGAGGTTATATCTTTGATTTCATGGATCTTGATGGCAATTTTTGAATTTCAAAGTATTTATCAACACAATATTAAATTCAAATTTGATGGAGTAAAAGGGGATTGTCCAAAGGAAAAATCCCACATTTTGAGGGGGGTTTTGACACAAGAACAATAGTGTAGCCCTGATTTGAAGGTCCGCATGTGTTGTCCATTATTCAAGGGCAATTTTGAGAGAAAAATCAACTCCATATCTTTAGTTCCAGCCCACTTTCTAAGGGATTTTCAAATCCATCCGCCCAAACAACCAACTTTCAAATTAAAAGGTAGTTAGCACCTTATTTTGAGGACAAGGAGCAGTCAACATCATCTCAATCAAGTCAAAGGGAAACTGGAAGTAATTCAAAATTAAAATTTTTTTGGAGTTCTTTCTAGATATAAGTCAATTTTTTGCCTCATTTATGCTCTAGTTATGAGTTTAGTCTCTACTGTAGCAACAAGAATATGTTTTTGTAACTCATTTCCTTATGAGTAATTTTTAGATATTTTGTAGACATTTTTAGAATTTTAATGCAAGAGACTTCTATTTTTCAGTAAAGAAGATTAGTCCTTCTCAAAAATCTTTGCTCTAAGTGTTGTATGTGAGTAGTATGATAAGAATATTTTGATTTTGTCTAAAAATCCTTTATTTTTTCTTCATTTCTTCAATGTTTGACTCAAAGAACAACATGGTTTAGTGTAGGCCATTAAATGTGTATCTTTTTTTTTTGAATGAATGTTAAGAAAACAACATTTCTTTGTTTCAAGAAAGCATCCAACAATAGAACCTTTCACATGAAGCATTTATGCAAAACATGTACTATTGAGTTCTGAATTTATAGCTTTATAGTTGCATATTATTGTGAGTCCAGATAGAAGATCAAGTCATTTTGCATTGGTGTATCACCTTGTTAGTCACTAGTTTCAATTCAAGAGTACCTTCCTATCATTTTTGTCAAGCAAAATCATTAGTTTTTTAAGATATCTAAAGGGGGACCTGTTAGACAGATCTGATAACCAGGAGACAACTGAGAGGGTGGGGGTGAATCAGTTGTCATAGATTATGGGAAGCATTAGCAATTTAAAATTTAATACCAGAACCCAAAACAATAATACCAAAATAGCAGTTAATCCAATTAAGCATAAAAAATAATCACACAATAAAAGTCATCCACACAACACCAAGATTTGTACGTGGAAAATCGGGTAAAGGGAAAAACCACGGTGGGAATCCTACTCAAAGACAGATAATACTTCTTGTAGTAAGTATGTGAATTACAATAAAGGGGCCTGCACTTGCACGAAGGAAAACAACCTAGAGAGCACTACTCATCACAAAAGGATCCTCATTGACTACATACAAATCCAGACTACAATCCAGAGAAGTGTTAAACTACAAAACATAGCATCTCCAATGCTAGAGTACAGTTCCGATTAAGCTCAATACTGGAGGACTAAATCCTCTTACACAAACCCAATTCGATCTCCAATGATCGACCAACTCCTCTGCTTGAGTAATATTACATTATTCACACATTACATTCCTTTACCATGACCTCTTACATTAACCATGATGATCTACAATGAGATCTTACATCTTATTTATATAAACCCTCGACCATAAACAATCAGGTCGGCCACCAGACAATAAACCAACTACATAACTACAAACCATGTCAGCTTTAGACCAAACAAATAATATCCAACACATAAGATATCTCGAAATACAACAATAGGTCTTATCCACACGTTACATCAATGTCGGTCCATAACCTAGATCAATCGGAACCAAGTATAGGTCCACACACTTCAACAATGATCTCCAAATGCCAAGTCTCAAACATGATCACCAACAACATCCTGAAACTCCATCAGAAGTTGCACCAACACCAATTATGAAATGCATCAAAGATCTTAACCAAAATCTCTGCCAGTGAAACCCTCGCCAGAACTAGAAACCAATCTTCTAAGTAAGCAGGATAGCATCCAATCACCATACCAAAACCAACTGACCAGATATGATTATAAGCATTATGAACAAGCCATTTACATCACTAGATTATACTGGAGTCTACCAGATCATTCCATATCCAAGTTAGCCAAAAACAACTCAACCTATCGGAACCAAAATGGTGTCGGTAAAGCATTCAAATAGCTAGTGTTGACATCAATGACTAAACATCAATGCAACACATAATCAACTCCACCAAATGGACAACAATATCCCCCTTTGGCATTGATGGCAATACTAGATGTGAAAAACATCTAAGTACAAAGAAATGCCAAACAAGTCTCCCCTTGTAGAAAACAACCAACAATCTCCTCCATATAGCTCTGAATATCAATATCTCTCCCCCTCTGAATAATATCTCTGTAAAGTTCTTAATTTCTTTTTTATATTACTATCTCTCCCCCTTTGACATCAATGCCAGAAATCTGACAGAAATATCAAAGCAAAAGCATAAGCCTCTGAATTTCAAAGCTAACTACTCCCCATGAGTGGTAGCATCCCACATCAATGTCAGAATGAATAGTATCTCTGATAATGCATACCAGACTAATGCTGAACCACATCAATCAAGTCTCTATCGAAGGGGCATAAACCCTCAATCTATCTCTCAGGTACTCAAATGATTCCTTGGATAAAGGCTTAGTGAAAATATCTGCAATTTGTTCTGTAGTGTTCACAAAAACTAGTTTAACTTCATTTGCTTCCACCTTCTCCTTCAAAAAGTTATACTTGATAGATATGTGCTTTCTCTTAGAATGAAATACCAGATTCTTTGATATATCAATAGAAACAGATTTATCACAGTGAATAACAGTGAATAACTACCAGTGCATCACAATCCACCTTTATATCCTTCAAAATTTTCTTTATCCATAAAACTTGTGTACAATTAGTAGCAGCACCAACATACTCAACTTCAATAGTAGATAAAGAAGTTCATGACTGTTTCTTGTTGATTCATGAAACCAACTTCTTTCCAAAAAAGAAAGCTCCACCAGAAGTATTCTTCTAGTCAGCATCGGTATATGCATATAAAGTAAAGTTATCATTCTTAGGGTAACACAAACCATATTCTGATGTACCTTGCAAGTATCTATAAAAAACTTTCACCATCATCTCATGATTTTCTCTAGGATCACTTTGAAATCTTGAAAACATACAAACAAAATTCATAATGTCAAGCCTAGTTTGGGTCAAATAAAGTAGACCTCCAATCATAGATTTTTATCTTGTAGGATTTATCAGTGCAGAAACATCTTTCCTTGTCAATTTCTCACTTGTAACCATAGGTGTACTTACCGGTTTAGAATCTCCCATACCAAATTTCTTCAACAATTCCTTATGATATTTTGTTTGACAGATAAAAATACCTTTGTCAGTCTGAGTAATCTGCAAACCTAAGAAATTTTTTATCTCACCAATCATAGACATCTCAAATTATTTCTCCATGTTCTTAGAAAACTCTATGCATAATTTATCTTCACCTCCAAAAATAATGTCATCAATAAATACTTCAACAATTAGTATATCATCATTAGTGATTTTATAATATAAATTATTGTTAGCACTTCCCTTAATAAAACCAAGCTGCAAAAGATATTTATCCAACCATGTATACCAAGCTCTAGGTGCTTGTTTCAATCCATATAAAGATTTCCTTAAACTGCAAACCATATCAGTACCATCTGATAGTGAAAAACCATCAGGTTTCTCAATATAAACTTCCTCATCAAGATCCCCATTCAAGAATGCACATTTAACATCCATCTAATAAACCTTGTAGTTTTTATAAGAAACATAGGCAAGAAATAATCTTATAGCTTCAATCCTAGCTACCAGTGCAAAATTTTCTCCATAATCAATTCCTTCCTTCTAAGACTATCCTTTACAGACGAATCTAGCCTTATTCCTTATAACTTGACCATCCTTATTGAATTTATTCCTAAAAACCCATTTAGTTCCAATAACATTTTTATTTTTAGGCCAAGGAACCAAAGTCCATGTGTTATTTTTCTCAAAATGATCTAATTCTTCTTCCACAACTTGTAACCAAAATTCATCTTTGCATGCCTTAGTTACTGATACTAGTTCAACTTGTGAAATTAAGCATACCTCATTAGCTATCAGTATTCTTCTTGTCATCACTCCATTGATCTCATCCTAATGATTTGATCTTCAACGTGATTCAATCTCACATACCTAGGAGTCTTCTAACTCTCTGTTCCTCTTCCCTGATCTTCAGTTACTGTAGAATTCTCTGATGTTGCTGGAGTAACTGGTTCAACTCTCTATTTTGGTAAAGGTGCTACTAGTTCAGATATAATCATTTCCATTGTCGGTTTCTTCTCATAAGTTTTGATTTTACTTTTTCTCAGCTCATCTTCTTTGACATTAGCCCTCTCCACTATTCTTTTCAATCTCTTATTATAAAATCTATATGTTTTTCTTTCATTAGAATAACCAAGAAATATGCCTTCATCACTTCTAGGATCAAATTTCCGAATAGTATCATCTCTCCTGATATAACATTTACTACCAAATATTCTAAAATACTTAACTATAGGTGTATTGCCAAACCATAATTCATAAGGTGTCTTATCGGTTTCTCCTTTGATATGTACTCTATTGAATGTATAAACCATTGTACTAACTACTTCTTTCCATTAGATATGAGGTAGATTTGCTTCCACCATCATTGCTCTAGCAGCATCCAAGATAGTTCTAATTTTCCTTAGCACAACTCCATTCTGCTAAGGTGTTCGGGGAGCAGAAAATTGTCTTATTATACCATGCTTGTCACAAAAGTTATTAAACTCATCGGATGTGAATTCTCCACCATGATCTGATATCAAACATTTAATCTTCAGTCCTATCTCAGTTTCCACTTTAGCATTAAAGATTTTAAACTTTTCAAATGCTTCATATTTTTCTCTCAAAAAAGTAACCCACATGAATCTAGAATAATCATCATTGATTAGCATGAAATATCTATCACCATGAAAACTTTTAACTCTAGCAGGGCCACACAAATCAGTATGAATAAGATCAAGAACATCATTTGATTTGTCTTATATACTCCTAAAAGAGGTTATAACGTGTTTACCCATTTGACATTCTTTATGTTGGCATTGGGTTGTCATTGATGTCAACCGGTATGGGATGACTACCGGTATGAGAGATGTATGTGCAACACTGTCAAGGAGAAGTATAGGTTGAGATATCTTGGATATCACCTTGTGTTGCAAAAAACCAGAAAGGTAAGGAAGATGACCTCAGGAGTCACCGGTACCTGAGTTAGTGTCTGTCTTGTGTGGATGAGATGGTAAGGTGTTCAATATTGGTATACTATATCACTAGTAAGGAAAGGATGTCAACTGGTAAGTGATGTGTTGACATGGAAAAGTCAGATCAACCAAGTGAGTGGTTGTTAGCCTGCAAAGGTTAGGACCAGTGTACAAGTGGGATGGGCCAGTTGTTTGAGCGGTTGTTTGTGATGAAGAGGCATAATGTTACCTAAATCACATCAACACTGGAGGAGAAGAATGAACATATCATTGATATGTTGTGAGGTTGTAGAACAATGGGACTCCCACCAGATGAAGATGCAGTCATCATGAGAAGCAATGGCTGACAGTGAAAGTGCCATCATTGAATCACATGTGAGTGTTTGAAGGAATGTTGCACTAACAGGGAATTTACATGAGTACACTGCAGGATGCAGAAGACAAGGTGCCACTCCACTGGTAAATGGAACTTATCTCTAGGTATGTATAGTGTGCATCATGATTCTTTGAGATAAGAGAGAAGCAGTAAAGGCATGCTAAAATGTCGGTACAAAATGAGTGTGGTGTGTTTGTCATCTTGACAAACCAGTTGTGATATAGTCCAAGCTAATTAGGGAGAAGGCAAGGCTGATCAGATGTAGTCAGAGGAGAATGGTCGGACTGAAGAAGAAGTCTGTTGATAGTTGATGACAGAGTGTCATCAAGAAGGTTTACCGATATGTAAGTCCACCAATAATATGAGAAAGGTGTAGATGCAGATTTCTTCCCACCTTGTGGGAATGATCATGCTCAAGATAGACATTTTGATGACTGGTCAAGGTGTTCCACTGATAGTTCAGCAGACAACATACATGATGAGTTAACTAGTAGAGTGTGAGATGGCGGCAGATTTTGTATACCAGCAAAGAAGAGGAATTGATAGAAGTAGTTGGTTAGTGATCCTATACTGGACCAACATGAAGAGACAAGTTGGAAGATGGTCGACATGGATGCCACTTGGAATCAAGGTGGAAAACATGTATTTTGATAAGGATGGAATGTACATCGACGAGGTAGTTGTAGAGTTGGTCAATATTGATGGAAGATCCCACAAATCATAGGATGTGTTACAGAGGTGTTGCAGAGGTTTACAGCTTGAGTCCTAGAGGACAACTACGAGCCAGCTAAGAGTGATTGAGAAGATTGAGGCAGATGAAGGAAACAATAAGACAAATCTTGGTGGTTGACCAAGAGATCGGTCAATAGGGAAAAAGAAGATTGCCAAAGTTAGAAGGCATGATCAAGAAGGCACGTTGATGGCGGATATGCACAGATGGATGTCAGAGAGATTAGATCGAGCAAGATCTGATTGGATTTCATTTTCCTCAAAGATGATGAGGAAACCCTAATTGCCAAGATTTTGAATTGGCTTTTGGTAGGAAAACCAGTCTATAAATATGAAGGCCCAAGACATTGTTAGTTGTTGCTAAAGAGAAGAAATATATTGTGCTATTGTGAAGTCATTAAGTTCTACTTCTACATGTGAGAGGAAATGAGTCAAGTGCTTAGAGAGTATCTAAGAAAAGAGGGAGAGTGAAGAGCAGAATTGGTAGTGGTTATACCAACAGAGCAAAAGTGAAGAGAGTTGCAGAGAAGGCAGATAGTGGACTGGTAGAATTTAGCACTAGTAAAGTATAGAGAAGTGAGGAGGAGATCCTACAGAGAAGAAGAGTAGAAGAGGTGTACCGATAGGGCTTACTGATAGAGAAGCAGTAGGTTAGAGAAGAAAGAGATGTGAGTCGGTGTTGCAGAGAAGGTATCTCACTAGCAGAGTAAGGTATATGAAATGGTTGCAAGATTCACTTGTAACATGATAAGTACTTTTGTATTTAAAGTCTACATTGTGATCACTAAGTTGTAGTGGGGTGCAGGGGTTGTATCCCATAAATAAGTTAGGGGTTGGTGCTCCTTGGGTTGGTGCCCTAAACATTATAACAGTTTTCATTGTGAGGTTGGATTGGAGCAGCAGACTCCAACAACATTGCTCACCGAGGTTTTTCCCATCTTGGGTTTTCCTCATACATGCTAGTGTTATGTGATGCCTCTTGTGTATGATTGCATCTGTGTTGGTCTCCTCACTAACTGATAAGTCTGCATTGAGTTAGAACTATTAATTGGTATGCTCACATAGGATAGCCAAAGGGAAAAGTTTGAGAACCACTTATTCACCCCCTCCCCCTCTTAGTGGTGCATTGTGTCTAACAATTAGTATCAAAGCCTAGGTTCCCAGCTAAATGAGCTTTCTCTAGCTTGGGTAGATTTTGGATTAAGGACACAATGGTTTGTTTAGTGTCAATCCCTACTCCTATGTTTGGTGGTTTAAACTATTCTATTTGGAGTAGAAGAATGGAAGTCTTCCTATCCTCTTTAGGGTTTAATGTATGGATGTCAGTAGTTGATGGTCTCCCTAGAAATGCCAGTCTTCCTACCGGATCTATTGTAGAAAGAAGAAACCAGTACAATGAAGAAGCCATGAAGGCTATTTTCAGTGGACTCACTAGTGATGTCTCCTCATAGGTGGATAGATGTAAAATAACAAAGATCTTATGAAAAAGATTGAAGAAGCTCTATGGAAATGAGCCCACCACTACAAAACCAACATTTGAAGGAAATATGAGAAATACATCTCATATTAATAAGGATAATGAAGATAGATCTGCTAGCAGTAGCAACAGTGATGAAGAAGGAACCCACCTCTTCATGGCTCAAGAATCTAAAGAAGAGGAGCACACATCTAAAAGTTCTAGGTAAAATAGTTCCCACCGGAAAGATGTATTTGGCAGTGATGATGAGGAAGAAGGAGACAAGGCAGATAGATCAAGCCATCAAGATCTATTTGATAGTGAAGGGGAAGAAGAAGTAGATGCGGAAGTAGATCTTGAATGTGAACTGGTAAGTTCTCTAGAAGAGCTTCAAAATGTTAGAAATAATTTTAAGATCTACAAAATATTAGTTCATGAAGACTGCAGTTAGTTGAGAACCTACCTTGATGTGTCAAACCAAAAGGTTGGCTTATTGACCTCTTAGCTAGAAGAGACAAAAATATTGACTGATGATTTGAAATCATTCTTGGACTCCAAGGAAAGTGAAAGGGAGAACCTAAGAAATGAATACAAGCTATTCAAGAATGCGGCTATAGTAGAGCAGAACTGAATGACAAAATGCCTTGAACAATTTGATAAATGCATCTCAAAGTTGAAGTCTCAAGCAGAGAACACCAAGGAGTGCTGGTGTGAAATCTAGCATCTAGGCTAGAAGTAAAGAATGAAGAATATCTATAGCTGGTTGGAGAAATGAAGATTTTTTGAATTGACCTTGAGAAGTGCAAGGATGAGCTCAAGGCAAGAACCCAGTTTGATGGTAGCAGTGATTCCTTGGACAAGATGTTGAAGAAGTAGAAGCACGCCAAGGATACTGAAGGGTTAGGAAGTGGTGCCGATGAATGATCCACCAGCAAGAATGTCCCCCACAATGACATTTTGTTTATCTCCTCAAATGGAGAAAACAAAAGCTAGACCTTCCCAGTTAGAAATGGTCCTCGAAAGAAGGTTGACTAGACCACAACTAGTGAGGACTTGTAGACAAGAGTGAAGACTAGTGCTACAAAAAGGAAGAATTATATAGATCCCAAAGGTAAGGGGAAGATGGGAGAAGACAACTTCATCGAAAGTAGGAAGATGAGGAAGCAACAAAGAAGACCTTCTACTGATAGAGGACAAAGAAATTCTACCACCCATAGGGTGAAGCAAGTGTGGGAGAAGAAGAGATCAGATGGAAGAGCTACACAAAATGGACAACCAAGTATCCATTCTCAAAAAAGAAGAAATGGAGATGCAAAACCGGTAAGATCTCCTCATGCATGGCAGAATAAATTTATAAGTCATATGCCATCATTTATTGGTTACTACTTTGCATGTAATGCTTATGGCCATAGGGCAGGGGAATGTAGAAAGAGATCTAGAAAGGATAAAGGAGGATCTCATAAAAATCAAGCATATGAGCAAAATGTATCTAGGAGTATATATATGCATGTCCCCTCTCCCAGTTATGGAAATGTTGTCTATCATAACTACAATTTTTTTGGCCATAAAGAGTTTGAATGCAGGAAGAGGAATATGCAACCACATGGAGGCCGGTTTAAAAACTATGCTTTGAAGAAAAGTGGAACCAAAGGAGAAATGTCCCTGCAAGAGCAAGAGGTCCACCGGTTCTGGTTGCTAGTCACAACGACATGACCAAGAGAAGATGGTCAAACCGATATGTTGAGAGATTCCCCAATCATGAAGTTGGGATGGATGTTGTGTACTACTATAGCACTACTTCTGGTTGTGATAGAGAATCAGGAACTAGAAGGACCCATCAGTAGAAGAAGGAAAGACCTGCTCCCAAGCCTGAAAAATGAGAGAAAGAATGAGACCAAGTAGGTATGGAGAAAGAAGACCATGGACCGACACCTATGCAAAGATGCGAGACCTCAGGGGGAGTAGTACATTGAACTTATCATTCACCCCTTAGTGATGAAGGCAACATGGAAGGACATGTTGTTATCGGTATGAAGAATACAAATGAAAAGATAAGTATGTGTAGAGGCTTCCTTGACTACACACCTATAGATGAATGTTGGATCACTACTGATGTGTATGTGCATGACAAGATAATAATTGGAATCAGATACATGGTGACACAAGATGTCAAGAGTCAGAGGAAGGTGCTTCGGTAGTAATAATGGACCAGTACAAGAAAACAGGTATGTGTAGATTGTTACCGGTATGACTGCTAACAATTACTTGTAGGTTATGTAAGACAATGAGGTTGGAGATCATTACAATAGCCTTAGTAGCATGGAGTTAAGTTATGTCTCAGGTGGTATTGATGAAGACTTGAACAACATGAGTGGGCCCGGTTGCTGATCGTGCAAGCTTTCACATCTTCGGGCTAACCGATTTATTTTATGGCATGAAAATGTCAGTGTATGATATTGTGTGAATTTAGGATCATGTCATAAGATGTGGTAGATACAATGAAACTGAAGGATCATTAGATGATCATATATGCACATCTCAACTGGTATATGGTGAAGATTGGAGTCCCGATATTGGACCTGACCGGTGATGAGAACTTTAGATTTGTGACTCAGGGGGAGTTCAAGTGCTCATGATGCAGAGCTGGCATGCTTGAACAAATAAAGACATTGAGTGCCCAAACTACAGGTGATGAAAATTGCAGTAGGAATACCTAGAAGAATTTCATTGTAATGGGTATCTACCTGTCCTCTAGTTGGTTGAATTGGTAGTACAATCATATTTGATTCTTAAATAAATTTGGATCAAACAAGAGGTGATACAGGTTGACCAACAGGTGAGTAGTGTTCACTGACACATCCCTCTATAGTTGAGTGTTTTAACAAATGGTTTATGATTTGCTTTCTCAATTAGTGTCAATTGATGGTTGAGAAAATGTAACAATTTGTAACAATTGGCATCAACAAAGGAGAGACATCTGGTAAAGACAAAGGGGGAGAAAGAATTCTATTAGTACTTGGTAAATACAAGTAGGAATGATATCTTGATAGTTCCCTTTTGCATTGTTGTCAAAGGGGGAGAAGGATTGTGTAGTATACATCATACTACACATGTTGAGAACCCATAGATCAGTCAAAGAGGGAGAAGGATTGTGTAGTATGTTGAATACTACATGAGTTGACATCAATGCCAAAGGGGGAGATTGTTGGCATTGGGTTGTCATTGATGTCAACCAATATGGGATGTCTATCGGTATGAGAGATGTATGTGCAACACTATCAAGGAGGAGTAAAGGTTGAGATATCTTAGATATCACCTTGTGTTGCAAAACACCGGAAAGGTAAGGAAGATGATCTCAGGAGTCAGCTGTACACATGTTAGTGCCTAACTTGTGTGGATGAGATGGTAAGGTGTTCAATATCGGTATACTATATCACCGGTAAGGAAAGCAGGTCAACTGGTAAGTGATATTTTGACATGGGCAAGTCAGGTCAACCAAGTGAGTGGTTGTCAGCCTGCAAAGGTCAAGACCAGTGTACAAGCAAGATGGGCAAGGTGTTTGAGTGGTTGTTTGTGATGAAGTGGTAGAATGTTACCTGAATCACATCAACACTGGAGGACAGGAATGAATAGGTCATCGGTATGTTGTGAAGTTGAAAAACAACAAGAATCCCACCAGATGAAGATGCAGACATTATAAGAAGCAATGAATGACAATGAAAGTGCCATCATTAGATCACATGTGCCTATTTGAAGAAATGCTACACTAATAGGGAAGTCACATGAGTACACTACAAGATGCAGAAGACAAGGTGCCACTCCACTGGTAAATGGAACTTATCTCTAGGCATGCATAGTGTGCATCATGATCCTTTGAGATAAAAGAGAAGAGGTAAAGGCATGTTGAAATGTCTGTACAGAAGGAGTGTGGTGTGTTTTTCATCTTGAAAAATTGGTTATGATATAGTCTGAGCTGATCAGGGAGAAGGCAAGGCTAATCAAATGTAGTCAGAGGAGAATGGCTAGACTGAAGAAGAAGTTTGCTGATAGTTGATGACATAGTGTCATCAAGAAGGTTTAGCAGTATGTAAGTCCACTGGTAATATGAGAAAGGTGTAGATGCAAATGTCTTCGCACCTTGTGGGAATGAGCATGCTCAAGATAGATATGTCTGACAACCGGTCAAGGTGTTCCACTAGTAATTTAGTAGAGAGAAGACATGATGAGTTAACCGGTAGAGTGTCAGATGCCAACATGGTTTGTATATTGGCAAAGAAGAGGAACTGGTAGAAGTGTTTGGTCAGTGATACTATATGGACTGACATGAAGAGCCAAGCTAGGAGATGGTTGACATGGATGCCACTTGGAGTCAAGGTGGCAAACCTCAATTTGGATAAGGATGGAATGTACACCGACAAGGTAGTTGCAGGCTTAGTCAACATTGATGAAAGATCCCACAAATCATAGGATGTGTTGTAGAGGTTTGTAGCTTGAGGTCTGGAGGACAAATACAAGCCAGCTAAGAGTGATTAAGAAGATCGAGGCGGATGAAGGAAACAATAAGATAAATCTTGGTGGTTGATCAAGAGATTAGTCGATAGGAAAAAAGCAGATCACCAAAGTTAGAAGGCGTGATCAAGAAGGCACATTGATGGAGGAGATGTATAGATGGTGTTGGGACTCATTAAATTTGAGTGAGTTTGAGAGGCCCATTTCAAAATTTTGCTCTGCATTTCCAAATGATCATAAAATGAGTCAGCTTGAATGGCCTAGTTAGAGAGAGGGTAAAATGGAGCCAGTCGATTTTCAAAGGGTAAGGCTTGGGAAGTGTGTCCTACACCTTTCATTTGGCCTATGAAGTATTTTGCAACTTTCAGAATTCAGTTTGGATCAATTTATTAGGTACTCACTTCAAAGGGTGAGTTGAAAGTGCATGTTAGGTGCAAATGCAAATTTCATTAAGTAGTCTACTTTGAGCGCCTATAACTTTTTCCCAGTTGATTGTCATATTGAATTTAAAAGTGCATTGAATTATACGCATAAATGTGAGTCCACATGACAATTTTGATGTCTTTATGAATCCATTTCCTCAGTTTGGTAAGCTTAATTCGTTTGCAGTTTATTGTTTGCACAAATCCTTGTTTCAGCAACTAATCAAAGCCTCTCTTTGCACGTGTAAAAGTTGCCCTGGTGAGTGTCATATTAGAATGTTTATTCCAAGTTATTGTTGATATAAAAGAAAAGCTATGTTTCAAATTTCAAGCTCCTACCAATCCATTTGATCAGTTTTCAAAAGGGTTTCTTGGGCCACCTTATTCAGTGTTACGTACTTTCATTGCTACATCAGTTAAAGTTGCTATTTTCATGAGTGCACCATTTGTACCCTTTTATCTTCTCGGTCGAACTGAGCATTCTAAGTTTTGATCTATACTTCATGGTACCTATGCCTTAGATTTGAGGGTCTACAAAGATCGTTTGATATTTTTAAGAAAGGCGTCATGAGTTCCCTGCGCATTGACTTTATCAGGTCCGTAGTGCTGACAAAGCTAGTTGGTCATCTTTGACCATTAATATTTCTTCACTGGGGATTCGTCTTGAGAAACCGCTTGGTAGATTTCATGTTTGTATATCAGAGTACACGCCTATTAGTTAGTGAATTCCAAAAAGATGTGTTGACCAGTTTGAAAATTACATCTTTCGATTAAATGCGAAAATGTGGTGCAAGTGCCTGAAAGTTGCAAAACTCCATTTAATGATCCAAAAATGGTGTTGATCGATTCTAGAGGTATGTGTAAGGTTCGTGAGGCATTTCAAAGGTCAGTTGTAAAAAAATTCTTTTTTTTTATTGGGACCCACTTTGGGGCCCGACCTGGCTCATGCTCGTGCATTAATTTTATTGGTGACTTGGTGTATTGAGAGGTGTTTTCGTTTCATTATGTGAGCATATAACTAAGGGATTATTGCATGGGCCATTACGAAATGGAGATTTGTTTTTCTTAATACATGTTATTAGAATGCCTAAGAGAGTAAAGGTGGAATGGGAGTACACATTACAGCCCTCATAATTCTATTTTAGCAAAGTGTAGATTTGTCAAGCTTAATCCAACGTCCTCCCTGGTTTTGAAAAGGCATTTTGAAGTTTAACAAATAGAAATGGTAGGTGTATTGCCAGTAATCTTTTCTCATGCAGGAGGTTAAGGGCATTAAAAAATTTCTCCAAACAAATGTAAGTGTTCTCCTCACTACGAAATGAGGTAAAGGGACATTTAAAAAACTTTCAGCAATTTGCAATTTGGAGTTGGGAGGCATTAAATCTGAAGCAAAAGCATTGGTAGGTGTAAGCCAAATTCCACAACTTTGCCAATGTCCTCCTTGTTGTGCAAACATAAGTAAATAGAAATGGAAATTTGCAAAGCATTGAAGGCTTTAGAAACTTTCAAAGAAAATGCCATTGGCGGGTGAATGCCAAATTCCTCCTTGCGCAGAATGTGGCTGGGTAAAGAAGGCATCAATTTAAAACTTCCAAAACAAAATGCTATTGGCGGGCCCATGGCCAAGTCTTCCCTTTGCGTTGGTGGCTAGGAAAGGATTTTGCAAAACCTTTAGCCAAATGCAAATTGGCAGGCGTGATTCAAATTCTGGGAACCTTGCCTGCATCCTCCTCCCTGCATGGTGTAAGTTTGGTGGGGCAGTTGGTAGGCAATTTGAAACTTTAAAGCAAGTGCAACCTGTAGGTGTAATTCTTTCTTTTGGCATGGAAATTGGCTAAGGATGCATTAAACCTTCACTAAAGGTAAAGTGGCAGATGGCGTGAGGGTTATTAAACTCCAATAGCAAGTGCATTGTCCAAGCTTAATGCCCAATCCTCCCCTGCGTGAAAATAGAAGAAGGCGCATTCAAGTTTCAACAAATGCATTTGGTAGCCATTAAATTCTCAAGAAAATCTTCAAAGTGCAGTCCCAGGCAAAACCATATATCCCACATTGGCTAGGCGAGAGTAACGTTTTGTATTTATATACAAAAACAAACACATCTATAATGTCAAAGCTTAAAGGCTTTTGACAGGGAGCTTATTGGTGACCCAGTGGACCCCATGTGTGTGTACATGATTCCCAAGGTGACTAAGGAGGCTAGCTGGTGACCAGGTAGACCCCATGTGTGCTTGGTTCCTGAGGCAAATTTTGCACTGAAATGGTGACTTAACTAGTGAGCAAGTTTGACGTAGATCGACGATGCGCGCTGTTTCGCAAGACAAAGATGCTCGAAAGTTACCCTTCGCAAAATGACAAAAGGTGATGTGGCAGGTTCGAGTGGCAATCCGGCTGGCAAGTCTGAGTGAGGTGGAGATCATGTGGCTGGCAGATGAGGTGTCATCCTAGGTAGCGAAAGGTGGATTCATGAGCGAATCATAGGTCACCACATGGCAGGGCATCAGGAGTAAAATTTGCGAAAAATCAAAGTTAAATTGCATGGTTGTGACTATAGTGTAAAATTGAAAAATTTAAATGATGGTGCACATATTCAAGATTAATTCACTCAAGGGATTTTTTTTACCCGAAATGGAAAGTATTATATATCATCAGAAATCTCTCAAGACAAGGAATCTAGTCATGTAGTTAGTTTCAACAAACATGAGATACTTTGAGAGCAGTTTCCATGAAAAGAAAAGGAGATATTCTTGCAGTTATGGAAAAAGGACACTTGGCATGTTCTGATGGATTATGATCTTTTTCCCTCTCCTTCTTATTCCCAATTCTTCTCATTTGTAAGGGTTCCAGTTTTTGAGAGATTTTATCTAAGGGAGAAATCTGAAATTGTAGGTTTCAGTGATGGCATCTTTTTATTTTTGTAAATGGCAGTGTTGTCTTTGTTTTAGGTCTTGTTTCAGTTTGCAGGTTTACACATATGTAAGGCATGTGTGATTTTCCATGAAATTGTCTCCAAAATGTATTTAGATTCATATGATTTCATATTGTCAAGGATAATTTGGATTTGTCTCTTTTAGCCTTCTCTAAGAGTGTAATGTTTGTCTTTGGGGTATTCTTCAAGGAAGAATTTAAATCCTGAAACCCAACATTAATGATGTTGAATATGTATATTGCATGTGTAAGCATTATTTTATGATAGAGCAGAAAATTGTATTAATGTAAGGCATTGATACATGAAAATTTAATGTTGAAAGAAACTTGCATCTGAGATTTCTCTTCAAGTTTTATGCATGACTCTGTGGCCTGGATAAGGCACTGGTCTTTTGTAACATTGAAGGGTTGTTAGAACATCATTTGAAAATCCACAATCAGAATATCTTTTGTTTTATGTTCTATGGTAGTGTCCATCTATCTCATGATTCAAAATATTGTTGAGTTGTAAGTGTAGATCTAGCCAATCTATAATACCTTCCTTGTTTTTGAACCTTCTATGAGATTTATCTACTTTTATTGATGTCATATGTGGGTAATGAGTCTAATTCAATGCATCAAAGGGTGTCCCCCTAGGTCTAGCAGAACCTAAAGTGTAGGAGGATCATTAGGATCCTATGTTATGTTGTCCAAGCCCTGAAGTGTTTCATTGATTGAGATTGGCTTTCTCGTAGATTGATTTGTAGGTGAACTTGGGTTAACCAGATTTGGTGACCAAAAGATGGATGTTAGAGAGATCAGATCGAGCAAGATTTGATTGGATTTGGTTTGCCTCAAAGATGATGAGGAAACCCTAACCGCCTAGATTTTTAATTGTCTTTTTTGTAGGAAAACCAGCCTATAAATATGAAGGCCAAAGACATTGTTAGTTGTTGCTAAAGAGAAGAAATATATTGTGCTATTGCGAAGTGATTAAGTGTTACTTCTACATGTGAGAGAAAATGAGCCAAGTGCTTAGAGAGTATCTAAGAAAAGAGGGAGAGTGAAGAGGAGAACTTGTAGTGGTTATACCAGCAGAGCAAAAGTGAAGAGAGCTGCAGAGAAGGTAGATAGTGGACCGATAAAGTTTAGCACCGGTAAAGTGCAGAGAAGTGAGGAGGAGATCCTTCAAAGAAGAAGAGTAGAAGAGGTGTACCATTAGGGCTTACTAGCAGAGAAGCAACAGGTGAGAGAAGAAAGAGATGTGAGTCAGTGTTGCAGAGAAGGTATCTCACCGGTAGAGTAAGGTATATAAAATGGTTGCAAGATTCACTTATAACAAGATAACTACTTTTGTATTTAAATTTTACATTGTGATCACTGAGTTGTAGCTTAGTACAGGGGTTGTAGCTCCTTTGGGTTGTAGCCCATTAAAAAGTTAGGGGTTGGTGCTCCTTGGGTTGGTGGCCTAAATCAGGGGTTGGTTCTCCTTGGGTTTGTGCCCTAAACATTTTAAAAGTTTTCATTATGAGGCTGGATTGGAGAAGTAGACTCCAACAACATTGCTCACCGAGGTTTTTCCCATCTTGGGTTTTCCTCGTACATGCTAGTGTTATGTGATGTCTCTTGTGTGTGATTGCATCTGTGTTGGTCTCCCCACTAACCGGTAAGCTTGCATTGAGTTAGAACTATTAACCGGTATGCTCACATAGGATAGACAAAGGGAAAATTTTGGGAACCACTGATTCACCCCCTCCCCCTCTCAGTGGTGCATTGTGTCTAACACTTTACATACTAGATTATAGGACTTCATAATCTTTGGTATATCTCTAATAGCCTTAGTTGAATGTATCTTCACAATGCAATCAAAATTAACATGACATGACCTTTTATGCCATAACCAACTCTCATCAATCTATGTAATCAAACATGTCTTCTCACTAGAGTTCAAATGAAATATGCTACCTTTTGTCTGTGTACCGGTTGCAATCTCCAAGCCAGATCTATTAATGATTTTGTATTTTCCATCCTTGAACTATAATTGAAATCCCTCATCTACCAATTGTCCTACACTCAAAAGATTATGCTTCAAACCTTCAACATAATAAACATTTTCAGTATTGTTCTTACCATCCAATGATATAGTTCATTTTCCTTTGATCATACATGCCTTGTCATCTCCAAATCTAACTAGTCCACCATCAAATTATTGCAAAGATAGAAACTTCCCTTTATATCCAGTCAAATGATGTGAACAACACCACTGTCAATTACCCATTCATCCTTATCCTCAATTTTAGCAGCAAGTGCCTTGTCCTCAGGCACATTCTCTTCTAGTATTGGATCATCTTCCTTGATAGCCAAGAATACCCATTCTTTCCCATTGTCGGATCCAGTAGCATATTTTTTTGCATGTTCATCATCTGAATGAGTAATCCCTTCCTCATCTGCTATGTAAAATGATTTGTCTTTGTTTTTCTTGAATATATACTTGTTCTAATATCTAGGGTTAGGATTAAATGATCTTTTAACTCTTTATTCAAATCTTGAATTTCTTTCAGGACATCTAGATGCAAAATGACTAATCTTATTGCAAAACATTTAAAAGGTGTTTTCCCTTCATACTTACTTCCTATCGGTCCTTTCGATACTCTTTTAGAAAATAGTGCTTCAAGTTGCTCAAACTCATCATCTTCTCTCTTCATATCTTCTAATTCTTTTGCATATAAAGTTTTCCAGTCTTTCTTATTGGTTGTAGATATAGATGCATGCAAAGAAGATTTAGTCTTCACAGCTCCAAAAGGTCCAAATTTGTCAAGCTCAAAAGTTTATAATTTCTTTGTTGACAAATGTATTAGCCATTGTTCTCAACTCATTAATAGAAAAATCCTTCATTTTGTAAGCTGGTGGTAGGGCTCTCGGGACTTTAGAAACAATTTCATCTTCATTCAAAGTTCCACCACAACATTGAATTCCCATAACAATCTCATTTACTCTTTCTATGAATGCAGTAATCCTTTCATCTTCTTCCATCTTTAGGTTTTCATATCTTACCCGATAACCATCAACTTTAGCAATCTTTACTATAGGGTCATCTTCATTAAGACTCTGCAACTTATCCCATATAGCCTTCCTAGATGATTTGTCTGTTAATCTCATTATTCATTGATCAGAAAGTGCACACAAGAGGGTTTCTCTTTCTCTACAATCATTCACAGTCTCCTTGTCCAGGTTTGTTAGAGGAGGATTTCTAGATCCTGATTAAAGGGTGTGACACCATTCTGTGTGATCTCCCAAATCTCCTTGCCAGGACATCTCAGATGAGTCTCCATCTGAATCTTCCATACTGTATAATTTGTTCCTTCAAGCCTCGGTATATCCCTTCGAAAGATAGCTCTAGAAGAATGGGATGAACTTGAACTATTATTCGCCATAGGATCTTCCTCAAGCGGTTATGATTTCTGCAGAGAGGACCAAAGCTCTAATACCAATTGTTAGATAGTTTAGATAACTAGAAGACAACTGAGAGGGGGGGTGAATCAATTGTCATAGATTACTAGAAGCATTAGAAATTTAAACTTTAATACCGGAACCCAAAATAATAATATTAAAATAGCAGTTAATCCAACTAACCATAAAAAATAATCATAGAATAAAAGAAATCCACACAACACCAATATTTGTACATGGAAAACCCCGTAAAGGGAAAAACCATGTTGGGAAGCCTACCCACAGTCAGATAATACTTGTGCAGTAAGTATATGAATTATAATAAAGGGGATGAATTATAATAAAGGGGCCTACACTTGCAGGAAGGCCAATATCCTAGAGCACATTGCTCATCACAAAAGGAGCCTCACTGACTACATACAAATCCTAACTACAATCCAAAGAAATGTTGAACTACAAAAGATAGCATCTCCTATGCTAGAGTACAGTTCCTGTTAAGCTCAATACTAGAGCACTAAATCCTCTTACACAAATCCAATTCAATCTCCAATGATTGACCAACTCCTCTGCTTGAGTCATATTACATTATTCACACATTAAATTCCTTGACCATGACCTCTTACATTAACCATGATGATCTACAATGAGATCTTACATCTTATTTATACAAACCCTCGACCATAAACAATCAAGTCAGCCACCAAACAATAAACCAATTACATAATTACAAACCATGTTGTCTTTAGACCAAACAAATAATATACAATACATAAGATATCTTGAAAATACAACAATAGATCTTATCCACATGTTACATCAATGTCGGTCCATAACCTAGATCAACTAGGACCAAGTATAGGTCCACACGCTTCAGCAATGATCTCCAAACATCGTCTTGAACATGATCACCAAGAACATCCTAAAAATCCATCAGAAGTTGCACCAACACCAATTATGCAATGCGTCAATGATCTCCACCAAAAGCTCTGCTGGTGAAACCCTTGCCGGAACCAAAAATCAATCTTTTAAGTAAGAAGGATAGCATCCAATCACCAGACCGAAACCAACTGACCAAATATGAGTATAAGCATTATGAATAAGCCAATTCCATCACCAGATTATACCAGAGTCTACTGGATCATGTCGTATCCAAGTTAACTAGAAACTACTCAACCTACCGGGACCAGCAAGGTGCTGATAAAGCTATTCCCATGTTTCACAGGATTGTTGAGCATCATGCTTAGCTTTCGGGTGCAAATCCCTATGACAACACTCATGACCAAAGACATAGCTAAATTTTTTTGTAGAACCTTTAGAGATAAAGTCTTGAAAAGGTATTATTCTTTGTCTCATTATTCTATTACTTCTTTTCAACAATTGGCTAACGCTTTCATTCAACAATTTCAAAATAACATTGGTCCTAAGCTTACTTTGATTTATTAGATTCATTGTAAGCAAGGAGTTAAAGAAAAAGTGACTGATTTTATTGGTAGATATAAACATTTTCATTCTCAAATTGCTTATCATGTGCTTGATCATGATGTTCAAAGAATTTTTATTGCTAATTTACAAAAAGATATTAGAGATAAGATTCTATTTATTTAGTTTACTTCTTTTATACAATTTGTGCAATGCTTCATAATTATCAACTTCAAGTGAGTCAATTTGAGTAATCCTCTTCAATGGTTCTAGTTGATAATAATGAAAGTGATTAATATTCATTTATTAAGTTTAAAGAAAACTAAGGTTTCATCAAGATAAATGAAAACATCAATACTCAAGTGGTAGCCATGATATTAAGTGTGGCCCCTTTATTTGAATACTTTAGAAAATAATCAACTCCTCTTTTTGAGTTTTTTCATAGTATAATGTTGAATTTGATAAATGCTAATGTGTTGAAACTTCCTCCCATCAAACCAATTGACAATTATAAACCAATTCCAGCTTACCATGATCCCAAATCTTTTTGCTAATATCACTGTGAACTTGGCCATGATACTGAGAAGTGTTATAAATTGAGAAATAAGATCCAATACTTCATTGATAACAATACTATATTTGTAGTTGTTGTCAATGACAAAGGGAATAAAGGAATAAATCTGTAGCTCCTCCTAATCAAAACCTCCAAATCTTTGCCAGTTCATTGCCTTCTCATTCTACCAATGTTGTTGATTCTCAATCTCTTTCTTTTTTTCCTAATGACCTTGGCATAAAATTTAATAATATTGTAAACCTTGTTGACAAACCTATAGTTGCACGAGACTTGTGTATTGCTTCCAATCCTAATGAGACCATTGTTGCACCTGATTGCTCATTATATGTCACTATGAAGATAAAAGGAAAACTCTCATGAGGTGTGCTCATTGATGAAATGTGTATGGTGAATGTGATTACTAAAGAACATCTTTATACTCAAAAATTGCATCAAGTAACATATGATAAATTTGATATTATGGTTAAGGTGTATGATAGTTTATGTTGTCCTAATATTCGTTCGATCACCCTTCCCATTGAGGTGGGTACTAAGTGCCTAGATGTCACCTTTGCTAATATTCCTACATTAGATCAATTTTATGTGAAGTTGGGACATCCTTGGATCTCTTTTTGGCATTATTGGCATGAAGTTGTCATTGATGTCAACTAGTTTGGCATGGTCACCGGTGAGTAAGAAGTGGTGACTGGTATGGGAGAAGTAAGACATGATGATGCCAATCCATATGTGTGTAAGAAGATAGAAGGTAGGTTACAGGTACACATGAAATACATCATCTACTGGTAAAGCAAGACCACCAGAAAGGAAAAGAAAGAAAGGAAAAGGCAAAGAAGAACTAAAGGATGTGAACCGGTATACACAAAGAAGCTTAATGATGTCGGTAAATGGACTGAGTAGTTGGACTAACATGTATGATGGAAGGTCAAGTTGATCCACCGACAAAGAAGAGGTTTGCACATATGAAGACCCACCGATGAAGTTAGGTTACAGCGATAAGGTGAGTTGAACCAGTAGTCAATCTTGATCGGTGAAGGATGTCAAACCAACATAGAAAACCAAGCATAGGTGGATGTTGACAAGGATGACAGGTGGAAGCCAACTGATGATGTAGAGGTTGATGAAGTATTCATCGACGTAACAACCAGCAAGAAGGACAACTTTTATGAAAAACCCAAAAAATCATGGGAGGATGGTAGAAGGTTGCGGCTTGAGGAAGAAAAGGTGGCAAGCGATTGAATAAACCCTACAAGAAGATCTTATCTTTGTAACCATTTGTCAAAGGAAACAGTCGAGCCTTTAATGACGTTTGACACAGAAATGCAAAAAAGTATGTTGCAGACATCTAAATATAGAAAACACATATTGGAATGCGAGGGGTTGGCGATGTTGATCGATGACATGTAGATCATCTCTCCAGAAAAGTAGATCGGATCAAATCTAATATGGATTGAGTTGGTGAAGGAAAAACCTAACATGACACCATTTGAATTTTTTTTTGGTGGGAACCCTAAAATATAAATATGTCAACTCGAGATTGAAATGAGTTGATGCTTGATATGAGGTGTGAGATAAGAGAGCCTGAGCAAGAAAGATAATATACCTTAGAGTTATTTTTCAGGGAGTTACAGTGTGTTAGCAAGCTGAACCGGTGAGAGGGTCTAACCGGTAGAGACATAGTAACAAGTAATCTATTGCATTTCTAACAGTCAAACTAACTAGTGAGGAGTGATTGATCAAGAAGACATCCAAGAGTGACACAGTGTGGTGTGAGGCTGAGAGAGAGAGAGAGAGAGATAGTAACTTGTGAGTGATCAAAGAGAGTAATCTGATAACTGGCAATGTGAGAACCAGTAAACAAGAGGAAGTTGTTAACCGAAAGAAATCCATTGATCAAGTGTTGCATAACTCATTTGCAACCAGGTGCTATTACTGTATCAAAATTGTATTTCATTATACAACACTAATTTGGATCTTGGTGCTCCTTGGGTTCGTGCCCTAAATTAGTAGGGGTTGGTGCCCTAAATCATTGTAATTTGTTGTTTCATCGTGAGGCTAGATTGGAGCAATAGACTCCAGCAACATTTCTCACTGAGTTTTTTCCCATATTGGGTTTTCCTCGTACATCTAGTGTTGTGGGTTATGTATTTGTGTGTTTGCCTCTTTTGATATCCTCTCTTATCTTGCTAGTGTGATAGTTTAGTGTTTAGGTTGATGACCAGTATTCCAAGCTTTGTTTACAAGGAAAAGATTTCAAGAACCATAGATTCACCCCCCTCTCAGTGGCACATTATGTTCAATAATTGGTATCAAAGCCTAGGTTCCTGATTGATTAAAGATTTCTCTAGCTTAGGTAGATTATGGTCAAAGAACACTATGGCAAGAAATGAGTCTGCCTCCTCAAAAGCCCCCATGTTTGATGGATCTAACTATGCCTTCTAAAGCAAAAGAATGGAGACCTATATTTCCTCCCTTAGCTTTGATGTGTGGATGTCTATCAAGAATAGGTATACTATCCCTAGTGTTCCTCCCACTCATCCAGATGTTAAGAAGGTGTATGAGAACAATGCAAAGGATAAACATGTTATTCTAAGTGAGATGTCAAATAATGAGTTTGTCAAGGTCATGCACCATGCATCCGCAAAAGAGACTTGGGATAAATTGCATAGATTATTTGAAGGAGATGCCAAAGTCAAAGAGGCCAAGCTACAATCACTAAGGGGTCAACTTGAAGCCATCAAGATGAAAGATGAAGAAAATATTGTAGACCACCTTCACAGGATAGATGAAACTATGAATACCATCAGAGGACTTGCAAAATAAATTGCTAATGAGATTATTGTCAAGAAGGTAATTAGATCTCTCACATCTAAGTATGATAATGAGATTTATGCCATAGAGGAAGCTAAGGAGATGAACACCTTCACAATGGATGAGCTATTTGACTCTCTAATAGCCTATGAAATGAGAATAGCTAGTGAAGCATTCTCAAGGAAAGAGGCAGCATTCAACTCCACCAAAAAGGGCAAGGAAGAGGTTGCTTGTAAAGGATCTAGTGAAGACTTGGATGCAAAAGTAGAAAACTTTGTCAGAAATCTCAAGAGAGGATCCAACAAGTATAAGTGAAATTTACCACTCAAATGCTTCTACTATGGTAAATTTGGACACTTTGCTGCAAAATATCCTTATAATGAAATCAGTGGAGATGAGTAAAGAATTTTTGGTAGATTTGTCGGTAAAGAAAAAGAAAGGAATGTCTATCGGCAAGGAAGAAGAGGCTACAAAAAGAAGAACAACCTATATACTATTGAGGATGATGCGATAGACAAAGAAAGTGCATCAGAAGATGACTACCATGAAAGTGAAAGAGAAGTTAATCTCTTAATGACACTAGATGAACTGGTTAGAGACGATGAGGAAGAAGAAGACATTGAAGCCAAAGTGTATCTAGAAGGTGAGCTCATAAGTTCTCTTGAGGAGTTAAGTAAGACAAGAAGAGAACTCAAGAAGGTCAATCTTTCTATCATAGAAGAACAAGATCTCTTAAAACAATCCCTGATGAGTCTAATCAAGTTATCTCTAACTTGAAACTCCAATTGGAAGAAGCCAAGAGGATATGTGAAGTTACATCCTCTGATTTTTTGAAGAAGGAAGCAAAGAATCAAGATCTAAAATCATAAATAGTGGAGCTCAGAAAGGTTCTTTAAAAGAGTAAGGATGAATTGAATGTGAGAAGTAAATATGAGGGTAGTACAGAAGCTTTGGATAAAATGTTAAGTAAATAGAAGCAATCTAAAGATACTGGTGGCTTAGGATTTGAAGAAGGACAAAGTTCAAACAACAAAGATACATCTGGTAAGGAGATACAATTCACTTCTTCAAGTGAAGGTGAAGAGAAGAAGACATTCATAGTAAGAAAGGATATCGACAAGAAGACTTATGCAAAAGTTGTTAGAAACCGTCACACAAACTAGTATACACAATCAATGAATTGGAGGCCACACTCAATGTATCGAAATGCAGATCCTAGGAGAAATGCAAGAGTTGATCATGAGGTATTTACTAGAGTCAGTAGCATGAAAGGAAGACCCTCGGTGAGGTCAATGTTTGAAGGACCAAAGAAACCTAACCGGTATGTTCCAAACTTTCATGGTTACTGTTACCAGTGTAACAAATTTGGACATAGGTTAGCTGATTGTAGATTAACCAATAAGCCCACTATGAGTTATGAAAGTAGATATCCATTTAACTCACTTTGAGATATAAATTTTGTTTTTTTTCAATGCAATATATTTGGTCATAAGTGTTTTGAATGTAGGAAGAGTAAACCAGTGTCCTACAATAGTTTCAAAGATTCATCATTCAATATAAATGTGAAATTCTATAACTGTCAAGAGTTTGGACATATAGCAAAGTTTTGTAAGAATAGTAAAATCAAGCAGAAGAGGATAGATCCTAGTGACAAACTGGTAGTTAAACCAGAGAATAAAATTGTAGTTGATAAGAAGGAAACTCAATCGGTTTGGGTTGAGAAAGAAAAGGACAAGGAAGAATCAAGTCTGATAGTGCAGACTGCACTACATGCCAAAAGAAGAAATCTATGGGCTGTAGATAGTGGTTGTTCCAACCACATGACCAGTAATAAAAATAAATTTATCCATCAAAATAAAGGGAAAATGTACTCTAAACATTGATGGAAAACTGAAGGCACATGATGTGTATTATGTAGAAGGCCTAAAGCACAATTTGCTGAGTGTAAGTCAGATTTGTGACAAAGGTTATAAATTCACCTTTGATTATACTGGCTGCTAGATAAAGGAGAGTATTGGTCATACTATAGCCGAAGGCAAGAGGACAAATGGTAATGTATACAATCTGAAATAATGTTTTGAATCCCAATGCATGTTGGGACAAGTGGATGAAATTTGGTTGTGGCACAAAAGATTAGGCCACATAAATTTTGATAATCTAGTTGCAGTAAGAAAAAAGGGATGTGTAAGAAATATTCCACCCATCATCAAACTGGTAAGCACATTTTGTGATGAATGTGTAAAAGAAAGCAAACTAAGGTGAGTTTCAGAATAAAAGGACACAACACTTCAAGACCACTTGAACTTGTGCATATAGATCTATGCGGTCCAACTAGGAAAAGAGCTCTTGTCGATGAAAGATATTTTATGCTCTTCATTGATGACTATTCAAGAATGACATGGGTCACTTTCCTACAAGATAAATCACAAGCATTTGATACATTCAAGATCTTTAGAAAGATGGTAGAGAAGGAAAGTGGGTGCAAATGGAAATTTCTAAGATCAGACTGGGGTGGAGAGTTCACATCAAATGAGTTTGAAGATTACTATGAAAGACATGGAATCAGAAGGAAATACTCAGCCCCCAGGATACCCCAACAAAATGGTGTGGTAGAAAGGAATACCAAGATAGTCAAAGAGATGGCCAGAACCATGTTAAATGAGACAAGTTTGTCAGACATGTATGAGAAGGAAGCGGTTCATACTACTACATATACCTTGAACCGGGTTCAACTAAGAACAAAAAATAGAATGGCACCTTATGAGTTGTGGTATGACCAGAAACAATCAATCAAGTGCTTCAAGGTATTTAAAAGAAAGTGTTTTATCAAGAGGGATATGGATGGTTTAGGTAGTTTTGATTCTAGGAGTGATGAAGAAATCTTCCTTGGTTACTCAACAAATTGTAAGGCCTATAAATGCTACAACAAAAGACTAAGAAGAGTCATTAAGAGTGTACATGTAAGAGTTGATGAGGATATGCACAAAGAAAGACAAGCACAAGTGAACCAATATGATGATTCCGGTGATTAAGGTGAAGAAGCTCAGTCAAACAATGAACCGAAAGAAACATCCAAAAGGGTCCCTAATCGGTATGTGAAGATAAACCATCCAGAAGAGATAAATTTAGGTAATAAGAGTGATGGTATGCATACTAGGATAAGACTTTCCCAGAATGATGAACGGGTCAATTTCTACCTTATGACTGAAGTAGAACCTAAAACATTCAATGAGGCCAACAAAAGTAAGAAATGGATGGATGCCATGGAAGAAGAGTTGTAACACATTGAATTAGACCCTAGATTGGAAGACAAGAACATCATTGGCACCAAATGGGTCTACTGGAATAAGATGAAAGAAGAAGGTAAAATTGTTAGGCATAAAGCTAGACTTGTGTGCAAGGGTTACTCTCAAGTACAAGGAATTGATTTTGAAGAAACATTTGTACCAGCAGCTAGATTAGAAGCAATTAGAATGTTTCTAGATTTTTCAACCTACAAGGGTTATAAGGTATATCAAATGGATGTAAAATCTACCTTCCTTAATGGAAATTTAGAAGAAGTGTACATGGAGCAACTGGAAGGGTTTCTGTTACATGATGATAAAATCTTTGTGTGATGGTTGAAGAAAGCCCTATATGGTTAAAAGCAGGCCCTTAGAGCATCGTATTCAAGGCTAGATCAATATCTGAAGAAGAAAGGATTCAAAAAGGGGAGTGTTGACATCAATTTATACATCAAGGCAAATGGAAATCACATGATCATTGTGGTTGTGTATGTAGATGACATCATTTTTGGAGGCAACAAGGATACTCTTTGCAAATATTTTGCTAATTAGATGCAGTCAGAATTTGAGATGTCAATTCTTGGAGAATTGGCATACTTCCTTGGTTTGCAGATATCATGGCTAGATAAGGGAATCTTTATCTCAAAAACCAAGTATGAAAAGGATATGTTAAAGAAGTTTCAAATGGAGGACCGCAAACTGGTGAGTACCCCCATGGTGGCCGGAAGAAAATTAAGAAAGGATGATGAATCATCGGTGGTGGAGCAAATATTGTACAAATCCATGATAGGCGGCTTATTGTATCTTACTTCCTCTAGACCAGAAATAGTGCAGGCAGTGTGTATGGTGGATAGATTTCAAGTAGCACCCAAGTAGTCACATATGAATGTCATAAGAAGGATTTTTAGGTACCTGTAAGGGACACTCAGTTATGGTTTGTGGTACCCTAAACAAGGGGAATTCATCTTGGAAGAATATATTGATGCTGATTGGGTAGGTTACATTGATGGCCAAAAGAGAACAAGTGGTGGTGCATTCTTCATAGGTGACTGGTTGGTCTCATGGCATAGAAAGAAGTAGGATTCAGTCTCTCTATCAAATGTTGAAGAAGAATACATTATTGTTGCTACATGATTCTCTCGGGTTCTTTGAATGAAGAAAACCCTCAAGGACATACGAGTGGACATCTTTGATCCTATTCTCATCTAGTGTGATAATTCAAGTGCCATCAACATATCAAAGAACCCGGTGATGCATTCAAGGACAAAGCATATAGCCATCAAGTATCATTTTCTTAGAGAGAAGGTTGAAGGAAAGGAAGAAAAGATGGAATATATCCCTATAGGAGAAAAAATGGCATACATCTTCACCAAACCATTGTTGGTAAGCACTTTTCAGTACTTAAGACACAAGTTAGGAGTTGTGTCACCTGCCTCATGCACTTAATATTGGAAGGAGATCTGTGGTTCAGGGGGAGTTCATTGTAAAAGCTCTTATCTCTTGAACCATATGCTAGACACAAGGGGAGATTAAGTGTTTATGATGCAGAACCGACATGCTTGAACTTATGGGTGTACTGACAACATCAACTGCAGAAGAAGGAAATTGTTGTAGGAATACCCAAGAGAATTTCATGATTACGGGTACCTACTTTCCCACTTGGTAGCACTCATAGTACAATCACATTTGAATTTTCTATGCTGCTGGGTGAGCTGATTGTGGCCAAAAGGGGATAATATACTGTATAATCGGTGGAGAATGGCTTCGATAAAAGGATTCCCTGACCCTTTGTCATTGTTTCAAAGGGGGATAAATCTACCGGTGTGAAGTCTTGCAGTAAGTTGACATCAATGCCAAAGGGGGATATTATTGGCATTATTGGCATTAAGTTGTCATTGATGTTAGTTGGTTTGGCATGGTCACTAGTGAGTAAGAAGTGGTGAGTGGTATGGGAGAAGTAAGACATGATGATGTCAATCCATATGTGTGTAAGAAGATAGAAGGTAGGTTACCGGTACACAAGAAATACATCATCTATTGATAAAGCAGGACCACCGACAAGGCAAAGAAGAACTGAAGGATGTGAACCGGTATACATAGAGAAGCTTAATGTTGTCAATAAATGGATTGAGTAGCTGGACCAACATGTTTGATGGAAGGCCAAGTTGATCCACCAACAGAGAAGAGGTCTATAGATATGAAGGCCCACAAGTGAAGTTAGGTTATACTGGTAGGGTGAGTTGAACTGGTGGTCAATCTTGGTAGGTGAAGGATGTCAACCAACATAGAAAACCAAGCATAGGTGGATGTTGACAAGGATGACAAGTGGAAGCTAGGTGGTGATCATGCAAAGGTCAGTGAAGTATTCATTGACGTAATAGTTAGCAAGCAGGTCAGCTTTTTTGAAGAACCTACAAATCATGGGAGGATGGAAGAAGGTTGCAACTCGAGGAAGACAAGGTGGAAAGTGATTGAACAAACCCTAAAAGAAGATCTTATCTCTGTACCCATTTGTCGAAGGAAACAACCGAGCCTTAAATGGTGTTTGACAGATAAACGCATAAAAGTATGTTGCAGACATCCAAATATAGAAAACACACATTGAAATGCGAGTGGTTGGCCATGTTGATCGATGACATGAAGATCATCTCTCCAAAAAAGCATATCGGATCAAATATAATATAGATCGAGTTGGTGAAGGAAAAACCTAACATGAAACTGTTTAAATGTTGTTTTGGCGAGAACCCTAAAAGATAAATATGTCAGATCAAGACCGGAATGAGTTGATGCTTGATACAAGGTGTGAGAGAAGAGATCCTGAGAAAGAAATATAATCTACCTTAGATTTAGTTTTTAGGGAGTTATAGTGTGTTAGCAAGCTAAACCGATGAGAGGGTCTAACCGGTAGAGACAGAGTAACCAGTAAACTATTGTAGTTCTAATAGTCAAGCTAATTGATGAGGAGTGATTGGTCAAGAAGACATCCAAGAGTGACACAATGTGGTGTGAGGCTGAGAGAGAGAGAAGAGAGGCTGGGAGTAACCGCTAAGTGATTAGATAGGGTAATCTAATAACTGTAGTGTGAGAACCAATGAAGAAGAGGAAGTTGTTAACTGACAAAAATCCATTGATCGGGTGTTGTAAAACCATTTACAACGAGGTGCTATTACTATATCAAAATTGTATTTCATTATACAAAACCGAGTTGGAGCTTGGTACAAGGGTTGGTGCCCTAAACCATTGTAATTTTTTGTTTTAATTGTGAGGCTAGATTGATGCAGTAGACTCCAACAACATTTCTCACTGAGGTTTTTTCCATATTGGTTTTTCCTCGTACATTTGATGTTGTGGGTTATGCATTTGTGTGTTTGCCTCTTTTGATATTCTCTCTTATCTTACCAGTGTGATAGTTTAGTGTTTAGATTGATAACTGTTATTCCAAGGTTGGCCTAAAAGGAAAAGATTACAAGAACCACTGATTCACCCCCCTCTCAATCTTACATTGTGTTCAACATATCTTTCATCTAAAATCTATCCCTTCTACAATTCATGAATGTTTTAAATTCCCTTATAATGGCACTATTAGAACAATTAATCATAGCATTTACTAACCCACTGCAAAGCATGGAAATTTCACTCTTGATTACTTTTAGCCTAAACAACTTGAGCCTCTTAAGCCTTGAAATGAAATCCTTCTCTTCTCTTATCAAATGGAAAAGTGATATGATCATGGCCTTGAGTAAACCTAGAGACCCTATACCTATTGTTTGAAAGGAAACTTGTAGCCATATTTATGACAATTCCACATAACCCAATTTAGATCTTAATCAAATCAACACATAGAATCCACATGCAAAGAATAAACAACATACCCATGAAAAAGTGACACAAGATATATCCTGGAAAAACCCTCATGAGGAAAAAACCCAACCTCTAAAAGCATCATCTACCATGTATTATCAACAATGTGTTCATTACAATACAACTATAGAAAGCTTTTTAAACCCCAACCTTCACAAGATAAAAACAAGCACTCTATGTGAACAAGCATGAATCCACACATCCCATGCCATGATTCCGTTCTTCACAAATGCTAACCTGGCTAACTGACAAACCCAAACAACTACCCTTGTGGTTGCTTTTATAAACACAAGCTCCCACAAAACCACTAAGTGGTATTACATCAAAACCATGTGACGATAAAATATAATATTTATCGTACCTTCCCTTAATCCACATTTAATATTGGGTACTTCATCACAATTACATTCCCAAATATTAAATAAATACAATAGATTCATTACCAATGTGTCAATACAACTCATCAAGTGGTTACAAGAATATTCCAAGAGAATCTCTACATGTTGCATGTCCATCTAGGTGCTCCTAGGTGCAAGAATACAATATAATTTCATGTCCACCTCAAACAATAATAAATTAATACAACAATAAAGCATTATTATGCAAGGTGTACAAAACCATTTTTCCAACATTCTCCCACTTGTTGTATACATTGCATAAGGGCCAAGAAGTAATCTGTCACACAAACAAGAGATTGATCTCTCCATGCACATATACCATCATGGAATACGAGTGCTTCATGTGATCCATCAAGATACCTACAACAAGAACAAAGTGACATCATCTCATACATGAATGTTCCCACCCTTCATTATGCCACTGCCATTGGACATGAAAAGGCCATCCAAAGAGAAAATCACACAATTTGTCACAACAAATAATAATTCGTGCACCAGCTAATATCCTAACACAAACACTAATCCAAAGGTATCCAATGCAAAGGTATTTGTTTACATAGATGAAATAATACCCACAACAAGTGATAACCCATAAACTATAAATGCCTCCAAGGCATACAAACCAAGTGAATAATATCTCATCAACAAATGCAACCTATAACATGCAACCATAAGCCCCACGTGCAATAGATACCATGTATGTACACCAAGGAACTCCCACTACATAGGTAATGTCAATATCAAAAATGAATCCACTAACAATATATCATAGAAGTGTAACCATGTAGTATCAAGAAAATCCCCATCAATATGAACATCATGTAAACCGATAACTTGCAAGTACCACTCTCACACCATGTCTCCAACATTCTCCCATGTTCTCCACACCAACAAAAGAAAGAGATAAAGGAACCTCAATGCCATCTCCCACATGACATATCATGAATACAAAATAATCGGCACATAGCTCCAAATGACCTCAAACCAATGTAATGTGAATATGAACATCCAGGAAAATAACCAAAACAAAGAGAGCAACCCTACAAATCAAATTGTAGTATGTCCTCCTACACACACCTCTAAATGCTAACTATGTCAAGTATGATCTCCTCCATAAGACCCCAAATGAAAATCCATCACAACACCCAAAACATGTTAAGTCCCTTGGACTAAACCAACATATATATCATGTAATCAACATGGATGTAAGCCTCTCATAACCAAGAAGATCAAACTAATATCCATTCCCAATCCCAAGGGAATATGCCCAATAAACTATCTCCAAAATTAATATCAATGACTGCCACCATCATAATAATAAATCAAATGCACAAGGAGATAACCAATGCCAAAACTAACAAACTCCATATAGCTAAAGATCCATATCAATGAAAGATAAGCATAAATAAAAAGTACTTGAAAGGAAACAATGGGAAATACCTCTCAAGTAGTTAACCGCCAAGTAGACCAAGAGTCAGGAATGAGAATGCTCATCCAAGACATCCAAGTCATCATGACTCATCTAAGAAAAATCTCCTCTCAAGTCTATACCACGTGAATTCTCCTCGGTCTTCCTGCTGGAACCATCAACCATTCCAACAAATATCTCTCATCACAAGAGAATATCAGCATCACCTATGTCTCCATATATCCATGAGTACCTATAACCAATCAATCCATGTCTAACTCCAAATGCAACCTAGCATCACCATGAATTAATCAAGCAAATGATCATGTACCCAATACAAAGAGAACTACCAAGATCAATGTCAAAGCTCCAACTATAGAATCAGGAATATAAACCTGACAACATGATCTAACCATCTCCTCCAAAGAGATCACATGCTGCATATGATCATATCAAATAACCATATCATGTCAATACTCAAAACTAGTATCAAGTGTGCAC
Organism: Cryptomeria japonica; assembly: GCF_030272615.1. Lineage (NCBI taxonomy): Eukaryota > Viridiplantae > Streptophyta > Pinopsida > Cupressales > Cupressaceae > Cryptomeria > Cryptomeria japonica. The sequence continues at coordinate 286,480,773 of NC_081409.1, read as the reverse complement.
CATGACATAATATCAACCATCCTATCAACTAAGGATAGCATGTCAAATGAAAACATAAACCACACCTCAACCAAGGACTCCTTGAGCCCTCAAGATGTAAACATCCTCAAATATCATAAAGATCACCATCTCCTACAAGTGTACCCGCAAATGTGAAAGATCCTTCTGTAGCAACGGGATCTAAGGAATCCTCCAAACATTTGCACACTAAGAAGATCATCCACCATCCAATGATGAATACACATCACTTCTATAAGCTCCTACTGAACTATGATAACAAGCTCTCCATAGCATCGTGATAAGAATATCCTAAATGAAGATCATCCAAATCTACACACATACAACTAAAATATCAACAATATCAAGCAAACCATGAACTCCATCTCAAGAAGATACAAAACCACCAACAAACAATTAGGATCAAATCCTACACCGCCATATCACACTGTCAAAAGCTCCCACTGAAAGTGTATACAAGCTATCCATGACAATATTATAAAACCATCCTCTAACATGAGAATCAATCAAATCCACCTAACAGTCAAAGAAATCAATGTTGACATCATGAGCTCCCAAAAGTCAAAGTAACCATGATCCTCAAACAAGAACATAAACTACCATATCAATTAGGAATCCAATAAAATAATCATCAATCAAACCATCTACAAATCCAACCATGTCATGCCAAATTCCCTAAATACAAGTAACAACCATGGCATCATGATCACACCACAAAGAAAACATCTAACTCAATGTGTCCAACCTGTCAACATCACATAGTCAACCATGTAGGTCCCCCAGCATGACTGTACCTGGTAATAACATCTCTCATCCTCACCATGAGAACAAAATCAGAAAACCATGTGACTACACCAAGCCACTAATATGAATATTCATCAACAATGAAAGGTTTGTGGGCATAGACAACCCATATACAAGCCACAAATGCAATCCTATAAGTATAGACTACCTACAACACTGCACAACTTGTACAACAACCAATGCAGCATACATACTCAAACCAAAAATGATAACCATGTCAACATGATAGGAATGAAGATAGAACATCACGTGTACAATGATATCAAATAAAAATCTCAAATATGTAGCATACCATAAACTTATATTGTCACCAAAACCAAAAGAACCCATAAACAACTCAGATCAAAATATTAGAAAATAAATCATGTCAAACTGAAGGAACACAATGGACCACTGAGAGGGGGGGTGAATCAGTGGTGATCAGTAAAAACCTTTTTCCTTCTAAAGGATCTAAGAATTTATAACAATAATTATGAAGCAATGAGAAAAGGTATCAAAGATAAAAGCACACACACACATAAGAGGCACATCACATAACACCAGATGTACAAGGAAAACCCAATGTGGGAAACATGTTGGTGAGAATAGCTGTTGGAGTCTACTGCTCCAATCCAGCCTACGAAAGAATAACAATTACAATGATTTTTAGGGCACCGACACAAGGAGCACCAACCCCTGATATTCTGAGCACCAGCTCAACCAACCCCTAGTATTTTGAGCACCAACTTAAGGAGCACTAACCCCTGATTTAATGAGCTTCAACTAAAAGGAGCACCTACCCCTTCTCTGAGTACCCACTCAAAGTTTACAATAATTCAATTACAAATTAGATACCTCACTACAAATGAAGTTTTGTAGCACCTTACTAGTTTTTTTTGTCTTTCCTTTCTGTCTCTTCCCTCTGCGCTTCGTTATGTTCTTCTTTTCTTCAATTGTTCTTTCTATTTTTGCTAGTAACTCTCTCTTCTCTTTCCTCTCTATCTCTTTTTGATCTAGGTTCTCCATGTGTCTTCTACTCTAATAAGTTCCCTCCTCTACCTTTCTGCCTTGACTCGGCACCTTGCTGCTTCACACATCAACAACCACAACTAGTGTAGTTTCCCCCCTTTTTTTGTTTCCCACTCTATCTCAACATACTCATCTGCCTCAATCAAATCATAGTGACTTCCTTGTATTAACCTCCCTACATCAAGGAATCTTTTGTATTCCACTTCAAGTAATTCATTCTTGTCCTAGCATGAATTTGATTTGATTTTCCTTCTTGGATCGAGCACACACATTAAATGACTTTTCTGTGTTTTCTTCTTTTTGGTCTCTGTACAGTTCACCTTCTCCATTAGGTTGTTGTGTTTAGTAAAGTTGATTTGCCCAGTAAATATGATCCAATCACTGTAGATCATCTCGAGCCCATCAAACACCTGTAAAAGATCCATCATTAATGTGTTCTTGTACTCTTTCGACCTACCCTCCAAGGATTGACAACTACCTTATTAAATCGTCCTTCATCTTTATAAGAACCAACCTGCACATCAAATCTCCTATTTGTCCACTTGGTTACCACATGTCATCATATTCTGTATCCACATCACTTGGTCAAACATCGAGTGTCTGCCACATAGGTCTCTACAACTATCGTTCCTATCAACCATTTATGTTTCTCAGTTGCTACAAAGAAATGACATGAAACAATTTAAAAGAACTTTAAAACTCAGCCATAGATCTTCCTCCATGTTGGAAAAATAGACAATCTGCAATGGTCAATCTGACATGGACTTGCACGTTGGCAAGTGACTCTACTCTCGACCAATAGGTAGAACTCACATCGGTCACACTTTTATAGCTCAACACTGTAGTCCCACCTTCTAACCTTGACTACTTGGCCGCCTGGCAAGGACACGTGGTAGCATCGCGTGATACCATGAAGGTTAACTTCCCTACATCTTCCATCATCAGATAATGAGAGCCGTTGGATCTACTCAAACTTTATCTTTCCTGCTACGGTGATTGTCAACCTTAACAACATAACCATTGAGCACCTTTTTGATGTGATTAAGACATAGTCATCTGATTAACCCATGTTTATAATTATGTACCTTTAGTAGCTTGAGCTATAACCAAGTTTCATTGCCTTAGGACTTAGGACTTAATAAAAATTAATAGTCAAACTATAGTCTACAAGTGGGGAAATAAATTGAAGCGCTTGACTTTAGGAAAATAACACGGGCCTGACAAAAAAGATTGATGCCTAGGAAAATAACAAGGGGAACATGGCCCCGTACAATGACTAGATGACCCTTGGAGTTAAGTGGAAAAGAGTAACATAGAAACATAACAATTTTAAGGGTTTAAGGGCAATAACAGAGAAAAAAATTGATGGAACATAGCAACGACTGGAACTTGCAATTTTTGGTCATGACACACCTCCATTTGTCTAACCTTGGATATCTTCACAACCCTAATCACTTAACAACCTGCAACCTTGGTTTCTCTGCAACTTGTTGACATCAATGACAATAATTCCAAAAATCTCAATTCCAACAATATCCCCCTTTGGCATTGATTTCAACACATACATGAATCTCTTTAAGAATTTTCTCCCCCTTTGACAACAATGGCAAAGGGACCTACAACAGGCTAACATGTGACTTCTAATAGAAACATGAGTAAATTTTTATCTCTCATAACTTTGAATCATCTGATTGTGTGCATCATTGTGGCTGTTTACTCCTTCCTTTGTAGACTTTCAACCTGGATAATACCTATCAAATGATGTTTTCTGTGGATTCCACTAGATGAACCTTTATACAATATAAAAGGTAGTGCCTATACTGCTTACAAGAATTTCATAACTCCCCTTGAAATAGGCATGAGGTTCAAGGACAATAAGTGTAGGGAAATATACTCCCCCTGAACGTGAGACTTCATAAAAATGATTTAAGTGCTAAATGAAGGTGGAACAACACCCAATTTTTATCTCAGATATTCATAGCTATCTTTTGGTAATAGCTTGGTAAAATGTCAGCAACCCAATTACTTGTGATAATGTATTCAACTTTAACCTCCTCTGCAACCTTCTCCCTTAGAAAATGATACTTAATTGCTATGTGTTTTTTCCTTGAGTGCATAACAGGGTTCTGGGATATGCTGATTACACTTGAATTGTCACACATGATGGGAAAAGGATCAAAAAAATCTACCTAAATGTCCTTTAAGGTCTTTGTCATCCATATTACTTGAGAACAACATGTGGCAACAACTATATACTCTTCTTTATTTGTGGATAGGGAGATAGAATCTTGCTTCTTGATGGGCCATGAAACCAACCTGACACCAAGAAAGAATGCTCCACCACTGGTGCTCTTCCTGTCATCTATGCAACCTACCCAATCAGCATCAACATATGCTTGCAAAGTGAAATCTCATTTATTTGGAAACCACAAGCCATAACTAAGTGTTCCCTGTAGATATTTAAAGATTCTTCTAACTCCATTCACATGTGATTGCTTTGGATCAGCTTGGAATCTTGCTACCATGCACACTACTTGCACAATATCTGGCCTTGAAGCTGTTAGGTACAACAAACAACTAATCATGGACCTATACAAGGTCTGATCAACACTAGGTGATTCATCATCTTTTCTCAACTTGGATCTGGTCACCATGGAAGTACTAACCGGTTTGCAGTCTTCCATTTAAAACTTCTTTAATATGTCTTTTGTATACTTGGTTTGTGATATAAATATGCCTTTATCTAACTGAGAGATTTGCAAACCAATAAAATATGACAACTCCCCAAGCATTAACATCTCAAACTCTAACTTTGTCTTACCAACAAATTCTTTGCATTAAATGTCCTTGTTGCCTCCGAAGATGATGTCATCTACATACACCACAATTATGATCATGTGATCTCCATCAACCTTGACATAAAGTTTTCTATCACCATTTCCCTTTTTGAAACCCTGGTGAATCAAGTAGTTATCCAACCTAGAATACCATGCTCTAGGTGCCCACTTTAGACCATATAATGTTTTCTTCAGTCTACATACAAAGTTATCATCTTAATGTAGTTTTAAGGTTGCTCTATGTAGACTTCTTCAAGATTTCCATTCAAGAATGCATATTTGACATCCATTTGATATACTTTGTATCCTTTATATGCTGGGAATGCCCAGAACATTTTTATTTCTTTAAGTCTTGCAACTGGTGTAAATGTTTCTTTAAAATCTATATCCTCTACCTTAGCATACCCCTTGCATACTAGCCTTGCCTTGTTTCTTATTAACTTTCCTTCTTCAGTCATCTTGTTTCTATAGACCCATTTAGTTCCAATGACATTTTTGTCCACTAGCCTAGGAACCAGTTCCCATGTTTTGTTCTTTTCTATATATTGTAACTCTTCTTCCATTACAATTATCCATTTTTCACTCTTGTTGGTGTCATCATCAGTCTTGGGTTCCATTTCAGTCATAATGCAGAAATTTACATGTTTGTTGTTTCTTGCTCTTCTTCTTGTTTGCACACCATCATTCTTGTTGCCAATAATCTGATCCTTAGGGTTATTATTTTACACATATCTATTTGGGGCTTTCTTGGGTGCTTCCTCTTCATGTTCACTCTCAGATTGATCTCCATCTTCAACATATGGTGCTTCAGTTGGAATAATTGGGTTTTGCCTCCCTTTATGCATATCTCCATCTACTTTGATATGTACACTCTCAATTACCCTTTTTAGTCTTTTGTTGAAACTATTGTAGGCCTTGCTATAAGTAGAGTACCCCAAGAAAATTCCTTCATCACTTCTTGAATCAAAACTTCCTAGACCATCTTCATCTCTTTTGATGAAGAACTTGCTACCAAACACCTTTAAATACTTGACTGATGGTTTCTTATCATACCATAACTTATAAGGTGTCATTCTGCTATTTACTCTTAATTGTACTCTGTTTAGTGTATATACAACAGTGTGGACTGCCTTTTTCCAATAAACATCAGGCAAATTTTCTTTATTCAACATTGTTTTAGCCATCTCCTTGATTGTCTTATTTTTCCTTTCCACAACACCATTTTGTTGTGGTGTCCTAGGGGCAAAATATTGTCTTCTGATTCCATGTCTCTCACAGTAGTCTTTACACTCATTTGATGTGAACTCACCCCCACGGTTTGATCTAAGACATTTCATCTTGTATCCACTTTCCTTTTCTACCATCTTCCTAAATATTTTTAATCTACCATAGGCTTGAGACTTCTCTTGCAGCAAGATGACCCATGCCATCCTAAAGAAATCATCTATCAACAACATAAAGTATCTTTCTCCATTTAGGGCTCTTCTTCTTGTAGGTCCACACAAATCAGTATGCACTAGCTCAAGAGGTCTTGTAGTTGAGTATTCTTTAGTTTTACAACTAACCTTTGTTTTCTTACCTCTTAGACACTCATCACAGAAGGTATGTTTTGGCTTAATAATTTGAGGTATGTGTCTTACATACCCTTTCTTGCTTACTTTGATAGGGTTGTCAAAATTGATGTGACCTAGTCTTCTATGCCATAGCCATCTCTCATAAACTTGTCCTATCATACATTGAGACTCACAGAATTCCTTAAGATTATATACATTTCCATCTATCCTTTTACCTTCTGCAACCAACTTACCACTACTCTCTTTTCTAATCTCACAACCTTTGGAATTAAATGTAAATTTATATCCTTTGTCACATAGTTGAATCAAACTTAGTAGATTGTGTTTCAGCCCTTCCACATAATAAACATTATGAGATTTTAGTTTACCGTAAATGTTTAATGTACCTTTACCCTTGATTTTAATTGATGAGTTGTCTCCAAACCATACATTTCTCCTTTCAGCATGTAGGGCAGTTTGAACAATCAAACTTGACTCAACTTTGTCCTTTTCTTTTTCAACCCAAACTTGTTTTGATTCTTACTTCTTCTCAACAATTACATTCTGATTTGATTTTGCATTAGGTTCAGATGTTGACGTTGTCTTCTTTTGCTTAGCTTTCCTAAGCTTACAATGTTTTGCAATGTGGCCCAAGTTGTGACAATGATGGAATTTTACATTTACATTAAATGATGAGTTTCAAAATCTATTGTAGGACAGAGATAAATTTCTCCTACATTCATAACTCCTATGACCATACTCATTACAATGATATAAAACAACATTAATATCCCTAAGAGTAGCAAATTGATTTCTACTTTCAAAACTAGGAGGAGGCCTATGCATAAGTCTACATTCTATAATTCTATGACCATAAGTATTACATTTATAACAGTATCCATGGAATTGAGGTACATACCAATCATTAATGAAGTTGTTTCTCATTGGTCTTCTTGGAGCAGTATAACTCGGTCTTCTTGAGCTCTTCCTTGTGTCCTTGACTCTTGTGAAACCTCCATCATTCATCTCGGATTTTCCCTTTGGATCAGCATGCTAGTTCCTTGACTGATTTTGTGTAGTAGTAGCATATGTCTTCTTTTTATTAGGCTTGTTGACTGTGAAGGTTTGCTTGACTTCAATTTCACTTAAAGATACAAAGAGTATCTCCTTGTTTGATGAGTCTTTACTATTAGAACATTGTCCAACTTCATATCCAACACCCTCTGTGTCTTTGAAATGCTTTTGTTTGCTTAGCATTTTATCCAAAGCATCAATGCTGCTTTGATATTTGATTCTCATGTTTATCTTATCTATCTTTTTTTTAAGTTCTTTTTTGAGACTCATAATCTCTTCCTCTAACTGTTGATACTCCTTATCCTTCTTTTCTAAATATAAATTGGTCACTTCACACATTCTCTTTGCTTCTTCCAACTGAATCTTCAAATCAGAAATTGTTTTCTTTGATTCCTCAAGAGATTTATTTAACAGCTCTTGTTCTTCAGCAGCAACGTACCTACATTTTTTGTATTCTTTTCTCACTTTTCTAAGTTCTGCTCGAGAACTCACAAGTTCACCTTCAAGATCTACTTCAGCTTATATTTTCTCTTCTTCATCACTAGCAACTTTCTCATCATCTAGTTCTCCTTGTGTCATAAAGAGATTTATTTCTTGAAGCAGTCACTGATGAGGAGGGACCTCGAGGAGATCAATCCAGACCAGTCAGCAAGAGTAAACACAATAGAAACACACAGATATGATGGAGGCAATGCAAAATAAATATTTTTATTGCATGAAATTTGATTACATCCAACCAGTAACAATCGGGTTACAACATACCGACACACAAGCCTGGTAGAATAGGTCACAACCGGGACCTTTAATCAAAAGATATATCTTCTAGGCACATTCTATCTATTTGATACTCTGATTGATTCTAATATATATATATATATATATATATATATATATATATATATATATATATATATCGATCCAAAGAATCCAGTCACCCAAAAGGGATCAAAACCCAAAGAATAAGACCTAACATTTAAAATGAACAAGGTCGGTCTCCGCCAAGAGATTCCTCTAGACAATACAAAGGATGAAACGTAGATCATGAGAAAAGGTCAACCACATGCTAAGGAACATTGAAATCAACATCCAAGACTCTGCAAGATTCAGAATGGGTTCCGGTTGATCACCAGAATAGATCTCAGGCAATCAGTAACAAAGGAACTAGTTGTAATAAGAAACTGTCATGAAAAGTGATAGCGATATATTGTCAATAAGTGATCCAAATGTGATGCATTCTAAAAAAAGAATGATGACTGAGTTTTCAATTAGAATCTAATTCCACATGATCTGGTGAGCCAAAAACGAGACACACAGAAAGGAAAACTGAAACTGCAAACAGAAAGGAAAATATTTTTGGTTGATGCAAGATTGTTGTGAACCAGGGATGCTCCTGCATCAAAAATTCAGGGTTAATGAAAAAATGAGCCTCTCACTTTGCTGGGGTAAAAGGGAAACCAAGGCAGTCTACCTCTTCTTGAGAAATCCAAGATAAGTCTTCAACTGGTCTGCCCTTCCACTTCACAAGAAATTCTTTGTACTGACTGTTCTGGGTACTACGCCCAATCCTAGTGTCCAAAATCTCTTCAATCTGATCCGGTTCCTTCTAGGGATATTGTTTCTCAAGGTATACAACACTGTCCTCATTGAATTTTGGTTCATGGTACTCATGAATTACTGCAATGTTGAATATAGGTGAAATACTTAGACTATCTAGTAGCTCCACTTCATATGCATTTCCAAAACTGAACTTCCTCAAAATCTTACAGGGTCCAAACTTCTTCATATGCAACTTATTATAAGTTCCAACCGAGAATCTTTCTTTTCTCAGATATACCATCACTTCATCATCAAATTCAAATTCCTTATGTCCCCTCTTCTCATTTTCCTTCAAATTGTATTTGTTGTTCATGTCTTCCAAATGTTGTTTAACTTGAATGTGCAATGATGCCATGTGATCTACAAAATCTTCTACTTCTAAACTCTTCCGGTCTTCACTACTAATGTCTCTCAATTCTGATATTCCTCCAGGATGCACTCTAATAATAATCTCAAAAGGTGTTTTTCTAGTACTCCTATTCACTGAATTGTTGTAGGCAAACTCTTCTTGTGTAAGGATCAAGTCTCAACTTTTGGTTTTATCTCCCACTAAACATCTCAACAAATTTCCCAAACTCCGGTTATAAAATTCAAGTCTGTGGCAAAAAGTAGAACTAACTTCAAATCTATCTTCATCTTCTTCCAAAGTGTTCTCCAAAAATATCCAACAAACTTAGTGTCTCTATCTGAAACTATTCTCTTAGGTAATCCATGCAATCTCACCACTTCCTTGAAAAATAGGTTTGCTACATGCAATGCATCTAATGTCTTCTTACAAGGTATGAAATGAGCCATCTTCGAAAATCTATCTACTACCACAAGTATAGAATCATTCCCTCTTGGTGTCATAGGCAATTCAAGTACAAAACCCATGCTTATATCCTCCCAAGGTATTACCGGTACTGTCAAAGGTTTATACAATCCCACATTCTGACTACTACCTTTTACAACTTGACAAACTTTACAACTCTGCACATATCTCTTAACATCCTTATGAATCTAGGGCCAAAAGTACTGCTCATTCACCAATGCAATTGTTTTGTCAATGCCAAAATGTCTAGCTAAACCTCCATTATGTTTCTCCTTTATCAGATTCTCTCTCATGGAACTCTTATACACAACTGAACTCCCTTGAATAACATCTAGTCCTGAATGAAATAATCCAACCATTTGCTCCTATCAACCATAACCGGTTCTCTACATGCTTTCCAAGGTTCTACAAAATCCATGTGTTCATCTTACAAGGTCTTCAAATCTTCAAATACTAATATTGTCACTCTCATCTATGTCAGAAAATTCCTTCTCCTACTCAATGCATCAGCAACTTTGTTAGATTTCCCACTTCTATGCTTCAACACAAAGGTGTAACTCTGCAAGAATTCTACTCATCTCATATGTCTTTGATTCAACTTACCCTGACTGTTCAAATATTGCAAAGCTTGATGATCTATATACAACACAAACTCCTTAGGCAACAAGTAGTGTCACCATTTCTTAGAGGCCTAAATTATGGCATAAAATTCCTGATCATACACTGAATATCTCTTCTAGTCATCATTCAATTTCTCACTGAAATAGGCTACTCCTCTCCCTTCTTAACTCAAAACTTCTCTTATTGTTGTTCCACTTGCATCACAATCCACTTGAAATGCCTTATTGAAATCTGATAAAGATAACACAGGTTTCTCAATCACTTTCTACTTCAATAATTCAAAACTTTTGTTTGCTCCGGTGGTTCACTTGAATTCCTTCTGATCTCCCCTCATGGTCTCAGTCATAGGGTTACAAACTGAACTGAAATTTCTGATAAGCTGCCAGTAAAAACTAGCTAAACCATGAAATGATCTTACCTCCCCAATGCTTTCCGGTGTAGGCCACTCAACAATGGCTTTCACTTTCTCGGGGTCCATCTTCAAACCATCCCTAGATATCACAAATCCTAAATAGACTAACTCATCCTTCATGAAAGTACAATTCTTGATATTGATCAACAAATTTTCTTATCTCAACCTCTACAAAACTTGTCTTAACTACAACAAATGCTCCTCTCTTATTTTACTAAAAATCAGAATGTCATCCAAATACACAATAACAAACTTACCCTAGAATCTCTTCAATACCTCATTCATCAGCCTCATTAAAGTGTGTGGTGCATTAGTCAATCCAAAAGCCATCACCAATCATTCATATAGTCCTTCATTTGTCTTAAATGTTGTCTTCCATTCATCACCTTTTTTGATCCTGATATGATGATATCCACTCTTCAAATCTATCTTTGTAAAGTATTTTGCTCCACTCAAACAGTCAATGATTATGTCATCCATCCTAGGCAAAGGAAACCAGTATTTCACTATGATCTTGAATTGGTACACATTATCCACTCTCCATTCTTCTTAGGTTCTAATACTGCTAGTACTACACAAGGGCTTAGACTCTCCTTGATCAAACCTTTCTTTAATGACTCCTGCAATTGTCTATTCAGTTCTTCATTCTCTGTCGGTGTCAACCAGTATGCAGCTTTGTTAGGAAAACTAGGTCCAAGAACCAATTCCATGCAATGACTAATACTTCTAACAGGTGGCAATCCATCAGGTATATTATCTAAAATGATGTCCTCATATTCTGTCAAAAAATCTCTTATCTCTTTCAGGTGCTCTCCTTCTAGTTTCATTCTCCTAGTCTTCTTAGGAATTAAGGCAAAACACACATTTTCATGTCTCAGTCCATCCATGAATTTCCTTTCATCTATTAAACATATTCTATCATTTGTACAAACTTCATTCTTCAAAGGTTCCTCCAAAGGTAACAAGGTTTGATTCATCCCACTGGCCACAATAGTGTATGTATTCTTCCTCCCATCATGTATTGCCTGTCTATTAAACTACCAAGGTCTTCCCAACAAAAGATGACAAATATCCATAGACATAATATCACACAAAACTTCATCATGATAATTCCCAATTTTGAATTTCACCAAACATTCTTCACTTACTAACAAATTATGTTCATCTTGAATCCATGCTATCTTATAAGCCTTAGGGTGTTTCAACCTCTCCAATTTTAACTTATTCACCATCTACTCTGAAACAAGATTATCTGAACTACCACTATCAATAACAACTTTACAACACTTACTAGATACCTTACATCTGGTTTTGAACAAATTCTTCCTCTACAAGGGTTCTTCATCTCCTTCAGTATGACACAAAGCTCTCCTCATCATGAATAGTTCTCCATCTTTCGATTTATTGTCTGATCTGGTGGGATTTTCTTTCACCACTGCTGATCTTCTAGTAGCCTCTATCTTCTTACACTCAAATGCATGGTGTCCTTCTCCTCCACACTAAAAGCAAGTTCTTCTAAATGTCCTCTTATCTTGTCTTCCAAAGTTCTCATTACAAGTTCCATCCGGTTCTCTCCTCCAGTACAAATTTATATCATCCTTATGGTGTGAATTACCTTCTTTGTTTACTTCCTTGTCCTTGTTCAGATCTGTAATAGTTCCTCTTTCTCTAGTATATCCTCTTCCTCCTTGAAATCTTCCTCCGATAAACCTTCCACCTCTACATCTTTGTCTCTGCTCATGTCTTTTGTTCAATTTCTCTTCAGCCTTTAGTGCATACTGGTAAGCCTCTTCAACACTCTCCAATATGATCATACTGAGTTCATCTTGTATAGACATCTGTAATCCATTTAAATATCTTACAATTTATTCAACTTCATCATCAACATGTCCGGATCTGATGTTCAACATGTAAAATGCTTAGGTGTACTCCTTCACACTAAATTCCTTTTGTCTCAGATTCTGCAACTTTCGGAAAAAATCCACTTGATAATTCATCGGTACAAACTTTGATTTCAACTTAGCAATCATCTGATCCCATGTCTTAATCTTTTCTTTACCTCTTTTTTATCTATCAACTTGCAAATGCTTCCACCAAAGAGATGCATGACCTTTCAACTGGGTACAGGCATATTTCACCTTCCTCTCTTCTGCAATGTTTTCAAAATCAAAATACTCCTCCATCTCTGAGATCCAATCCATCAATTCATCTGAATCTAACTTCCCATCATATTCTGGTGGGGTAAAATGAGGTTTAGTGTTTGTCCTACTCAAAACCCTTAAAAACCTTTCATCCAAATCAATTATCGATAGGTTTACTTGTTCAATCAGGGATTCTTCTCCTTTATCTTCACTTACATCTTCAATATGTCGACCTCTTCTCTAGCCTTTCTCCACGGCTTCTAATCAGGTTATTATTCCTCACAACATCTCCATTACAATAGGGTTTGCATTCCCACACACTCCACCATTCCTAGTTCCTCTTCACACCATCGATTCACGCTAGTCCTCTACAATTGCAAGTCGGATCCACAATCCGCCACCCTACACCAAAAATTTAGGACACACAACCTCCAGAGTGAAACTTCACTCTAATACCACTTGAAGCAGTCACCGGTGAGGAGGGACTTCAAGGAGATCAATCTGGATTGGTTAGCAAGAGTAAACACAACGAAAACACAAAGATATGATGGAGGAAATTTTGAACAGATAGTTTTATTGAATGAAACTTGATTACATCCAACCAGTAACAACCAGGTTACAACATATTGACACATATGCCTAGTAGAATAGGTCACAACTAGGATCTTTAATCAAAAGATCTATCTTCTAGGGATGGTCTATCTATTTGATATTTTGATTGATTCTAATTCATTACATTCTAAAGCATGATTAATATATATATATATATATATATATATATATATATATATATATATATATATATATATATATATATATATATCGATTCAAAGAATGCAATCATCCCAAAAGGGATCAAAACCCGAAGAATAAGACCTAATGTGCAAAATGAACAAGGTCGGACTTCACCAAGAGATTCCTCTAGAAAATCCAAATGATGAAATGCAGATCATCGGAAAAGGTCAGCCACAAGATAAGGAAAATTTAAATCAACATCCAAGGCTCTACAAGATTCAAAATGGGTTCTGGTAGATCACCAAAATAGGTCATAGGCAACCGGTAACAAAGGAACAACCAATAAGAAGAAATTGTTATGGAAACCGGTAGTGATATCTTGTCGGTAAGTGACCCAAATGCGATATGGTCTGGAAACAATAAAGATGATCGAGTCTTCAAGTAAAATCCAAATCCATAGGATCTGGTGATCCAAAATCGGGACACACAAAAAGGAAAATGAAACTACAAACAAAAAACTGCATGACTTTGACAAACTCTTTATCTAACAAACCACTTAAGATTGTGTTCTTAGCTTTGTTGATGTGCAATGCATGACTTTGACAAACATTATATCTAACATACCACTTAAGATTGTGTTCTTAGCTTTAGCATTATTCTCATATTCCCTTTTTGCATCAAGGTCAGTAGGAGGAACTTAAGGAATAGTGTTACCATTCTTCACTGACATCCAGACATCAAAGCCTAAGGAGGAAAAGTATGTTTCCATTCTTCTTCTCTAAAAAGCATAGTTTGTTGGCATTATGTGAACCGGTATGAGGACATAATGACATTGTATATTGTCATTGATGTCAATATGCTGAAGAGGTGAGAACCAATATAACACTGTGAACCGGCATTTGTGCCAAAGTGAAGCGGTGTGTTTGTTCAAGGTGAGCCAGCATATGGTTATGGGAACTGGCACATGGAAGTGCTATATGGCTACCGGTTGGTAGTCTCAACTTCAAGGTTTTCGATTGAAGTGCTTCAAGCCTGTGTGGCTCAATCGATGACTTTGTGTGATGAGTTATCATGGTAACGAAGAACAGATCGTGTTGCCATGTAAGCCTTGTGCACGTGAAGGATCTTGCATGAAGGAGATTGTTCCTATCTACCTTGAGAATGTGCGAAGTCTATAAATGGTGATAACGTATGATGGGTTATCAGCCACTATGAAATCGGTGGAAAATGGATGATGGAGATTGGATCAAGACTGTTGCATTTAATGCAATGTGCTCAACAATCAGGATTGAACCATTTGAATTCCTTAACATAACATGTTTAAGGGTTTAGGGTTTATGCTACTGACCTATATGTTTTCTTATAAGGTCGATGTTGTGATTCTTTCTGAGGTTGTTGGCAAAAGTTGTGTGTGTGTATCCAAGAGAAGGGATACGTGATTCTTGCTAGACCAAAAGGAGAGGAGTGATACCTGCAGAGTGTAAGTGCAGAAGGTGAAGATGAGCTTAAGCAGATCTGCATTGGCATTGAGTGTTGTTACCAGATCATTGTAATTCCTGTTGATCTCTAACCACCTCAATAGTTGGAAAATCCCTTAACAGGGTAGCTTTAACCGGCTTGCTACTAATCCTTTAACAGGGTGACTAAAAACAATTGGGTTCTTGAACTCCTCTAACAAGGTAACCTTTAATAGGGTTTAACCCTTAACCGGGTGTTCTTACCATCCCTTAACCAGGTGATCCCTAATAGGATTGGTTCCTAACAGAACCTATTGTATCATTCTTTAACAGAACAAGGCTCCTAACAGAGCGGACTTCTAAAGAGTTCAAAAACAAGCTTGTGGGTATTCATCCCCACCGTGGTTTTTCCCTATTGGGTTTCCACGTGAAAATTATGTGTGTCATGTGTGATATCTTCTTCATGTGATGCTTTGTTGTTTTCTGTCAAGTGGTGAATCTTGTTGATCTAGTTGCTCATATGTATATCTTTGATGGTAGATTAATTGTTCATGTATTAGGGTGAAATGGAAATGAATTGTTAGAGTATATGATAAGATAGGTATTAACTAGTTTATGCTTGTCTCAGTTATTTTGGGTTTTTGTCGGTTGTACTCTGTTTTAGGACCTGTGCTACTATTTGTCTGTCAATGCACAGTGTCTGTTGACAAATCGGTCTAAGAGTGTGTTTTTGTCTATACTGATTCACTCCCCCCTCTCAGTACCGGTTTGGTACTATTCTTTCATCATTGAGTTATCAATTGGTATC
Source organism: Cryptomeria japonica (assembly GCF_030272615.1). Lineage (NCBI taxonomy): Eukaryota > Viridiplantae > Streptophyta > Pinopsida > Cupressales > Cupressaceae > Cryptomeria > Cryptomeria japonica. The sequence continues at coordinate 286,464,898 of NC_081409.1, read as the reverse complement.
AAAGAATCCTCCAGGTCCTCTGTGTTATAAGCTTAACTGCTTGAGGTAAAGATCCCAGTCTAATGATGAAGAGGGAAGGTCCAAAGTTTAACAGAGAAAATTTCAGCATATGGAAAGATGGAATGAAGATATACATCAGAAGCATGGGTGCTCAACATTGAAGCTATGTTGAGAATGCCTATGTTGCCACTACTGGTACTCTCACTGATGACCAAAAGAGAGAGATGCAGGAGAATGGGCAAGTCTTGGAAGGCCTAATTAGTAGTTTATCTGACATTGAGTTTATTGATGTCCAAGATAAGGTAAATCCCAAAGAGGTATGGGATACTCTTGAAAATATCTATGGCGGTGATGAGCATGTAAAACAAGCTAAGGAAGAAAGCCTTAGAGGGAAGTTTGAAAATATGCGGATGATTGAAGGTGAGACCATTCAACAGTATGGAATAAGAATCAAAACCGTTGTTGGAGATATCAAGAGTGCAGGTGGTAAAATAGAAGATTCCATTGTGCTAAGCAAAGTCTTGAGATCCCTATTGCTAGTCTATGCAATAAGGGTTGCTACTATTCAAGAGTTGAGATCAATAGACAAGACTAAGGTATCCCTAGACTCCATCATTGCAAAGTTGATAGCCTATGAGCTAAATAGTTTTGATGGTAGTGTTCAAAAGACTGAATCAGCTTTTAAATATTTTGTTGTACCATCCAAAAAAGGAAAAGAAGCTAGCACTAGTGGTGAACCAAGACAGAGCAGAGAAATGGATGATGAGGAGATTCTGATGGCATTTGAAGCTCTCCTTGCTAGGAAACTTCCTAAAGGAACTGACAAATACAGAGGTAAGATAACTTTGAAATGCTTTTCTTGCAACCGGATAGGACATATTGCTATAAACTGTCCTAATGGTGACAACAAAGACAAACCGGTTTCTAGAAGGTTACATGGCATCAACAAGCAGGTAACATTCATGATTCTTGAGCAGTCATCAATGAGAATCATGAAGAACATGGCATCAAGAGGCAATTATTTGCCCCCCGGACTCCACAACAGAATGGCCTAGCAAAGAGGAATAACCAGATTGTGGTTGAAGTAGCTAGAACCATGTTGATTCAAGGAAAGGTAGCTCACACCTTTTGGAGAGAAAAGGTGAGCACTGCAGTCTACACAATGAACCGGGTACTCATCAAGAAAGGTAAGGATAAAACTCCTTATGAGTATTGGACTGGTAAGACACCCATGGTTAGCTAATTTAGAGTATTTGGTAGTAAATGTTACATCAAGAGGAGTGAACACTAGAGCAAATTTGATGCAAAATGTGATGAGGGAATATTCCTAGGATATTCCACCAAAAGAAAAGCTCTCAAGTGTTTCAACAATAGGACTCAGAGAATTATGGAAAGCATCAATGTAAGAGTTGGTGAAACCTCTGAGAAAAATGAGGAAACTAGCAGTGAGCAAGTGGTAAATGAATTGGTTGTAACCTTCTAGGAACCAGTTGTCAGTCAACCAAGTACCAGTAACAGTGTTCCTACACTAGTAGATGTAGATGCTGATACTGATGGAGATGAGGATGAAGAAGAAAAGCAAGAGGAATCCATTAAGACCATTCCTTGGTATGTCAAGCTAAAACATGATCCTAACCAGATCATAGGAGATAAGGATGTAGGAATCCTTACAAGAAGAAAGGTCATAGAAAACTCATGTATGATCTCTAAATTTGAGCCTAAATCATTCAAAGAGGCCCATAAAGATGAAGATTGGATCAAGGAAATGGAAGAGGAACTTGACCAGATAGAGAAAAATGGTACATGGTCCTTGGTACCCAGATCAGAGCATAAAAATGTCATTGGTACCAAATAGGTTTTTAGAAATAAGTTGAATGAGGATGGCATAGTGATTAGGAACAAAGTCAGATTGGTGTGCAAAGGATATGCTCAAGAAGAAGGAGAAGACTATGGAGAAACCTTTGCTCCAGTAGCCAGATTGGAAGGAGTCCGTATGCTTCTTGCATATGCAGCTTTTAAAGGTTTCAAAGTATATCAAATGGATGTAAAATCTGGATTCCTAAATGGTTTACTTGAAGAGGAGGTGTATATTAAGCAACCAGATGGGTTTTCCCCATCTGAAGATAGAGACATGGTATGTAGGCTACATAAAGCCTTATATGGTCTAAAGCAGGTACCTAGAGCATGGTATGAACGTCTGCATTCCCATCTTGTGAAGATTGGATTTGAGAGAACAAGTGAAGATAGCAATATCTACTTGAAGTTTGAAGGAGATCAAATCCTGATTTGTGAGGTATTTATTGATGACATTATCTTTGGTGGAGATGACAAGATGAGTCATGAGTTTGTAGATGAGATGAAGAAAGAGTTTGAAATGTCACTCATAGGGGAGATTAAATTCTTCATTGGACTACAGATCCAGCAGATGAAAGAAGGAATCTTTATCACTCAGTCCAAGTATTTCAAAGAGGTGTTGAAGACCTTTGGCATGGAAGATAGCAAACCGATTGGTACTTTGATGGTGACCGCTTGTAAACTATCCAAAGAAGATGATTCACCATTGGTTGATGAGAAGGAATATCGATCAATAATTGGTAAGTTGCATTATGTAGTGCATAGCAGACCGGATATTGCACATGTAGTTGGCATTACCGCAAGATTCCAGAAAATCCCAAGAGAATCCCACTTGGTTGCAGTCAAGTGGATTCTTAGGTATCTGAAGGGAACTGTTGACTATGGATTGTGGTACCCATATAACAAGGATTTCAACTTGAAACTCTACATAGATGCTGATTGGGCAGGCAATATAGATGACTGGAAAAGCACAATTAGTAGTGCATTCTTTCTCGGTGGTAGACTGGTCTCATGGATGAGTAAGAAGCAGAGTTGTATCTCTTAGTCTATAGCAGAAGTAGAGTATGTTGCAGCTTTCATGAACTGCACTCAGACAATTTGGATGAAGCATGTATTAAATGGCTTCAAAGTTCCTATATTTGAACCAGTAAGTATATTTTATGACAATACTAGTGTAATTAATATCTCCAAGAATCTGGTTTTACATTCCAGAACCAAGCACTTTGAGCTTAAGTATCATTTCTTGAGGGAAAAGGTTCAAAACAAAGAGATTGCATTGGAACATATTTCTAGTCAGGAGAAATTAGCAGACATATTCACCAAGCCTCTCCCAAAGGCTACATTTATGTACTTAAGAGGTGAATTAGGGGTGTTTCCCCTTCAGAAGGTAAACTAAAGGTATATGCTCCACATCAGTCAAGTATTGCATAGTCAAATTTTTCTTCAGGATTGATGTGTTGAAGGATGCTACTCCTTAGGGGGAGAAGCATAATGGAGCAGGGAAGCTTGTGCCTCCACTTTGACATTGTTGTCAAAGGGGGAGAAGATGTGAAGTGGAGAGATAACTTTGTATATTGCCATCAATACCAAAGGGGGAGATTGTTGGCATTATGTGAACCGGTATGAGGACATAATGACATTGTATGTTGTCATTGATGTCAATATGTTGAAGAGGTGAGAACCGGTATATGTGAGAACCAATATAACACTGTTAACTGGCATTTGTGCCAAAGTGAAGCGGTGTGTTTGTTCAAGGTGAACCGGCATATGGTTATGGGAACTAGAACATGGAAGCGTTGTATGACTACCAGTTGGTAGTCTCAACTTCAAGGTTTCTGGTTGAATTGCTTCAAGCCTGTGTGGCTCAACCAGTGACTTTGTGTGATGAGTTAGCATGGTAATGAAGAACAGATCACTTTGCCATGTAAGCCTTGTGTGCATGAAGGATCTTGCATGAAGGAGATTGTTCCTATCTACCTTGGGAATGTGCGAAGTCTGTAAACGGTGATAATGTATGATGGGTTATCAGCTGCTATGAAATCAGTGGAAAATGGATGATGGAGATTGGATCAAGACTGTTTCATTTAATGCAGTGTGCTCAACGGTTAGGATTGAACCATTTGAATTCCTTAATGTAACAGGTTTTAGGGTTTAGGATTTATGCTACCGACCTATCTATTTTCCTATAAGGTCGATGTGATTATTTCTGAGGTTGTTGGCAAAAGTTGTGTGTGTGTATCCAAGAGAAGGGATACATGATTCTTGCCAGACCAAAAGGAGAGGAGTGATACCTGCAGAGTGTAAGTGCAGAAGATGAAGATGAGCTTAAGTAGATCTGCATTGGCATTGAGCGCTGTTACCAGATCATTGTAATACCTATTGATCTCTAACCACCTCAACAGTTGGAAAATCCCTTAACAGGGTAGCTTTAACTGGCTTGCTGCAAATCCTTTAACATCGTAACTCAAAACAATTGGGTTTTTGAAATCCTCTAACAAGGTAATATTTAATAGGGTTTAACCCTTAACTGGGTGTTCTTGCCATCCCTTAACTGGGTGATCCCTAACAGGATCAGTTCCTAACTGAACCTATTATATTAGTCTTTAACTGGACAAGGCTCCTAATAGAGCGGACTTCTAAAGAGTTCAAAAACAAGCTTGTGGGTATTCATCCCCATCATGGTTTTTCCCTTTTGGGTTTCCACGTGAAAATTATGTGTGTCATGTGTGATGTCTTCTTCATGTGATGCTTTGTTGTTTTCTGTCAAGCGGCGAATCTTGTTGATCTAGTTGCTCATATGTATATCTTTGATGGTAGATTACTTGTTCATGTAATAGGGTGAAATGGAAATGAAGTTTTAGAGTATATGACAAGATAGGTATTAACCGGTTTATGCTTGTCTTAGTTATTCTGGGTTTTTGCCGGTTGTACTCTGTTTTAGGACCTGTGTTACTATATGTCTGTCGATGCATAGTGTCTATTGAAAAATTAGTCTAAGAGTGTGTTTTTGTCTGTACTGATTCACCCCCCCTCTCAGTACCGGTTTGGTACTATTCTTTCATCATTGAGTTATCGTAGTTGGTACCATCAAAGATAGGTTCTTTAGAGGAAGATTCATTTCTAGCCATTATGTTTACTAACCAGGATCTACCCAAGCTGGAAAAATATTTTCAAGTATGAAACCTAGGCTCTGATACCAATTAAAGGAACATAGTGGACCACTGAGAGGGGGGTGAGTCACTTGTGATCAATAAAAACCTTTTTACTTCTAAAGGATCTAAGCATTTATAACAATAATTACAAAGCAATGAGCAGAGATATCAAACATAAAGGAACACACACATAAGAGGCACATCACATAATACCAGATGTACGAGGAAAACCCAATGTGGGAAAAACCTCAGTGAGAATAGTTGCTGGAGTATACTACTCCAATCTAGCCTCACAAAGATTAACAATTACAATAAGTTTTAGGGCACCAACCCAATGAGCTCCAACCCTTGATATTCTAAGAACCAGCCCCTAGTATTTTGAGCACCAAATAAGGGAGCACTAACCCCTAATTTTATCAGCTACAACTCAATGGAGAACCTACCCCTATTCCGAGCAGACACTCAGATTTTACAATAAGTATAGATTCAATTACAAATTAGATACCTCACTACAAATGAAGTTTTGTAGCACCTTACTGGTTTTCATCTATCTTTCCTTTCTCTCTCTTCCCTCTGCGCTTCATTATGTTCTTCTTTTTATTCAACTATGCTTTCTATTTTTGCTAGTAACTCTCTTTTCTCTTTCCTCTCTATTTCTTTCTAATCTAGGTTCTCTATGTGTCTTCTACTCTGATCAGTTCCCTCCTCTACCTTTCTTCCTTGACTCAGCACCTTGCTTCTTCACACAACAACAACAACAACAACAACTAGTGTAGTTGTTCCCTCTTATTTTTTTGCTTCCCACTTTGTCTTGACAAGCTCAACTGCCTTATTCGAATCACATTAACTGCCCTGTATTAACCTCTCTACATCAAGGAATCTTTTTTATTCCACTTGGAGTAATTCATTCTTGTCCTGGCATGAATATGATTTGATTTTCCTTATTAGATCGAGCACACACATTAAATGACTTCCATTTTTTCTTATTTTTGGTCTCTGTACAGTTCACCTTCTGCATTAGGTTGTTATAGTTAGTAAATTTGATCTGCCCAATGAATTTGATCCAATCACTGTAGATCATCTCAAAATATCCACCATTAATGTGCTCTTCTACTCTTTTGACCTACCCTCCAAGGAATAACAACTACCTTATTAAATCATCCTTCATCTTTGTAAGAACTGACCTGCACATCGGATCTCTTGGTTGTCCACTTGGTTACCACATGTCATCATATTCTGCATCCAAATCACCTGGTCGAATGTTGGTCATCTTTCATATAGGTCTTTGCAATTATTGTACCTATCAACCATTTTTGTTTCTGAGTTGCTTCAAAGAAATGGTGCAAATTTTTTTTAAAAGAACTTTAAAACTCAACTGTAGATATTCCTCCATGCTGGCAGAACAAACAATCTGCAATGGTCAATTTGACATTGACCTGCATGCTGGCAAGTGACTCAGCTCTCGACCAATAGGAATATTTCACATCGGTCATGCTTTTACAACTCAACACTGTGGTCCCACCTTCTAACCTCAACAGTTTGACCGCCCGACAGGGACACATGGCAGCATCGTGTGATGCCGCAAAGGTTGACTTCCCCACATCTTCCATCACGGGATAGCTAGAATCATTGGATCTTCTCGGATTTTATCTTTCCTATTGTGGTGATCATCAACCTTAACAGCATAACCACTGAGTGCATTTTTGATGCGATTAAGACATAGTCATCTGATTAACCCATGTACAAAATTGTGTACCTTTAGTAGCTCGAGCTATAACCAATTTTTGCTGCCTTAGAACTTAGGACTTAATAAAAATTAATAGCCGAACTATAGTCTATGGGGGGAAATAAATTGAAGTGCTACACTTTAGGAAAATAACACAGGCTTGACAAAAAATATTGATGCCTAGGAAAATAACAAGGGCAACATGGGCCTGCACAACGACTAGATGACCCTTGGAGTTAAGTAGAAAAAGGTAACAGAAAAACATAGCAGTTTTAAGGGTTTAAGGGAAATAACATAGAACAAAATGGATGAAACATAGAAATGATTGGAACTTGCAATTTTTGGTCTTGTCACATCTGCATTTGTCTAACCTCTGATATCTTCACAACCTTGATCACTCAGCAACCTACAACCTTGGTTTCTCTGCAACTTGTTGACATCAATGACAATAATCCCAAAAATCTCAATTCTAATACAAACCTTCTCCAAATCTAAACCAATGTGTAGTTCTCTACAAGAGCTTTTCGTTGACTATTCAAAGTCCAAAATCTGACTCCATATGCTCAAGTTATGACCTCTCAAAGTCGTTAAGGCACCCGTCACTTCCAACTGACATTTCACTACCCAAACAAAAAAATCTAGAAAAACTGATCATATCATGATGAATTAATTTGAATCACCTTTCCAACGAATATAAGAAGTAAAAAATATGACATCATACGCCTAGTATATGCTTTGTGAAAGAAAAAAAACCAATTAGGCTATAAATGAAAGCGAATGGACTCCAATTTTTTTTTCTCCAATATGCCATAAAACAATTTTCCAAATTTTAATTATATCAGGTGGTGCCCACTAGTTGGGCCCACCTACCATTTACACCATGGAATATAATATATATATCAAAGTTTTTATTAAAAAAATCTTTATTAAAAAAAATAAAAATTTAAAAATTAAAAAGCTGGCAGAATTTTTTGTTTGTTAAAATGTTGGTAGTGGGAGGTCCCACCACCATGGTGGGCCCCTAGTGGGGATCCCACCACCGGTGCGAGGAACCCCCCCACCATAGAAGTGGTACCATTGTCGGTACCACAACAGACAGTGGTACCACTTTCATGGTACTGCAGATCGCAAAGGGGGGTGGGAGGTACAGGGTCTGTGGACCCCGTCCCCCCTTAATAAAAATTATAAAAATTTAATTATTTTTTTTTTCGTAAACTTTTAAAACAACTTCCCCCTCGCAAAATTATTAATATTATTATTTTTAATTCTGGCTTTTTTTAAAATAAGACGATGGGTTTTTTTCGCTGCAAATAAATATTTTATTTTTTAATTTCTGATGTGATGCCCAATCTATACGGTCGTCAGGCTAATCAAATTTTCAAACTCAGATCACTATCATCAAAATGGGTCAAGTTATATATTAAAATTTGTCTCCCAACCTCTTTAATCACAGCCATGTGGTTCATTTTCTCCCACGAGGCCAAATCTAAAACACCACCCCCAAAACCCCCAAAATGCAAATCAATGGAAACCCATTTTGAAACAAATTTTAATAACACCATATCTACAGCAAATGTCGACATATCTGCAACCCACAACCTACAAAAAACCCTCATATCTTATCTTGTCTTTCATTCTTACATGTATTCATGGATTCAAACTAGGGTTATAAACACCATAAAACCATTTAGCTCTAATACCACTTGAAAGGAAACTTGCAATCATCTTTATGACAATTTCCACATAGCCTAATTTAGATCTTAATCAAATCAACACATAGAACCCACATGTAAGGAATAGACAACATACCCATGAAAAAGGGACACAAGATATATCTTGGTAAAAGCTTCATGAGGAAAAACCCAACCTCCATAAGCATCATCCACCATGTATTACCGACAATGTGTCCATTACAATACAACTATGGAAACTTTTGAAAACCCATTCATCAACAAGAACTTCATGTGATCAAGCATGAATCGACACATCCCATTCCATGCTTCCTTCTTTCACAAATGCTAACCTAGCTATTAACCAACCCAAACAACTACCCTTGTGGTTGCTTTTATAAACACAAGCTCCCACAAAACCACCAAGTGGTACTACATAAAAACCATGTGCCCAAAACCATGTGACAATAAAATATGATATTTTTCCTACCTACCCTTGACCCACATTTAATATTGGGTACTTCATCACAACTGCATTCCCAAATATTAAATAAATACAATATAATAATACCAATGTGTTAATACAGCTCATCAAGCAGTTACAAGAATATTATAAGGGAATCTTTACATGTTGCACGTCCATCTAGGTGCTCCTAGGTGCAACAATACAATATGATATTATAATATAACTGTTGGTATTTTGGCACTAAGTTGTCATTGATGTCAACCGGTGGAGATTGAGCATAAAGGATAAAAGTACAAACCGGTTTGAAGGACGGTTCCTTGTTTATGATGAAGAGGCAGAATGTTAAAAGTTGTCTCACACCACCAGAGGTGAAGATGTGCAACCGGTACCGGATGCTCTACTAGTTAATAGAAGGAGAACACTCTACTGGCCAAGCGTCTTACCGATATGTGTTTGTCAAACTGACTACGTCTTGGTAGGACATGTCTTGATCAGGGTGATGCCATGTGGAGCCAAGTTGGCAAATGTGTTGTGGTTGGTGAAGCTTCATCGACAAGGTTGGTGAAATAGGTAATCGTCATTAATTAAGGAAACCACAAATCAAGGGATTGCATTGATGAATACTAAGAGGGGGGTGAATTAGTATACCAAAAAATACTGTAATCAATCTTTTAAACAGTTTAGTAGATAACCGGTGCAACAGATTCACTAATAAACTAGTTAAGATAAGTGAAAACCAAATAGCAAACACAACATTCACCCACAAAAGCACAATCACCATAACACAAGATATTTGATGTGGAAACCCAAATGGGAAAAACCACGATGAGCAGAAACTCACCAGTAACTATATGTAGAATAGTAACCAACCCAGTTAAGGTCAAACCGGTTAAGGTCATACAATGTTCTTCACCAGAACAGGTCTTGTTAGGAATCTAGATCTATGTTAGGAGATAAGTTCTGGTAAAGACTACCTTGTTAAAGGATTTCAGATCCACAGTTGTGAACCACCTTGGTAGAGGATTTACAAAGGCTTTGCTAGGCCTACCCGGTTAACGATTTTAGACTTTTTGAAGATATTAGTAATCAACTAGGGAATGATCTAGATAATAGCACACCATGCTTAATTAGATCCTTGACAAATCATTGTTAATGCATTTCAGTATTACTTCAGTCCTTAATATCTCCACACTCTATCTCTTTACACAGACCTAATCTTCTCTTCTATGATCGCACATAACCTTTTCTATTCTATATCTCATACATCCAAACCCTAGACATGATGTCCTTAAAAAGGAATCTGATTTCATGTCGGTCCAATAGAATTAGACTACAAGCTCCTAGGTTTAGTGCATCTAGACACATTTGGTAACACAGTACAAACACACTGCCAAAGTGTTGGTGGATGATAACTCATCACACATTACCGTAATACCGGTTGGTAACTCATCACAGATATATATCGGTTAATACAATATACCGATTACTGATTCTCAAGAATGAAGACTAGAAGATCGTAGTATTCTGATCAAAAAGTTAACTACGGCTTGGGTCCTTTGTACTGCTTGAGATCCTTGAGTCGCTTGGGGTCTTCATACCACTTGGGATCTTTAGTTAATCTGTGACTGGTAAACCATCTTCTGCAAAATACCTATAGTCTAAAGACAATTCATTCAATAATACACAATACTGGTTGGAACAATTATCGGTTGAGCATAACTCATACTGTTCACTTTATTTTTCCTCGATCTAAGTTTTCGGCGGGCCCATTTGTTTTCACCTTTTATCCAACAGTGCAAGACGTGTAGGATACTTGGCATCACGACATTGCTCCCTTGGTTCATTTTTGGCATCTAGTTTTTAAAGCAGCACAATGGTGACAAATGGCAATGTGTGCTGACTGTTTTCGGCAGACCCACCCATTAGTGTAGTATGCGAGTGGTTTTTTGCATTTTTGTCTTTTTTAGCATCCCATACGCGGTTGGCAGAATCTTTTCAGTTCGTGGTATTATGCAGACTGTTGTGAGCGAAAAATGGAATTTCAGGGGCCGTTTTGCTGGGTGTGACCTCCGTAGCGACACGGCATGTTTTTTTCTGTTCAAAGGGGTTATGCCATTTTGGCGTTTTGGGGGAGTTATTTTTAGGAGCTGAGGGCTCTTTAAATGCTATTTTTTCCCTTCTATGAAGGGGTTCAAAACTTTGGAAAGGAAGGAAAATTAAGTTTGCTAAGTAGGAGTTTTTGTTTCCAGCCTTTAAAACTATTGTGGTTCTACTTGAGGAAGGTTATTCAAATTGTGCCTGTGGCCTTTATGATGCCTCTTTTAGTGTGCTTTTGATGGTATTTTTTGTGTTGTTGCGTTAAAGTTCCAAATAACTTTGGGAATATATCGATCTAAGATTTTTCCTATTGAACTATGTCTCACACTTGTTATCTGATAAATGCGTGATGAATATTTACTTATGTTGCAGATAAATTTGATTGTAACTTTTGATTATGTTCTTGATCTAGACTTGTAGATTGTTGAATGGGCTTATAGAAGTCATATGTTTCCTGATTTTTGTATGTTCATTGTAATTTAATGATCTGGCATATCGCCTTAGTAGTTTAGTGTTACTACTTTAAGGGTGTTTGTTTTCTTTCCCTTTTCTCAAAACCTAAGGAAGAGTCGACTTCTCATTCCCAGAGGTCATTTAGTGTAACTTGCGCAAATCGGTCTCCCCAGCACTGAATTTCCCAAAAGGTTGTTTGTTTCCAAAGCAAAATTTAGAGTCAACAATTCTTTTTCTGGCACGCCCGATGGGACTGAATTATTTTAACTACATCTCAGCTAGTTTATGAGTCATAGGCCTGTCACCAGGAGTCAAACGGCCTTGCACCCTCACCTCCTTTTTCCTCCATTGGTGACTGTCCATTTAACCATAGTTTTGCCTTCTCAGGGCCTCCCCACAATCATACACATTGTGATGGCACAAGTTCCTTCCCAAAACTTTATGACTTGGGACAATGGTAGCCTCCTCATTCCCCCAATTCCACCCGAAGTCTGGAAAACCATTCTGGTAGCCTCTCTTAAGGTCATTCCCAAGTTCACTAGAGAATATCATAAAACCCCTAGGGAACATCTACAAGATGTGGCTACTATCTACACTATCCATGGCATCACCAAGCATAATGTAGCTTTAAGGTTGCTCGTAGCATCTTTCAAAGGAAAAGCTTTGGACTGGCTTAGATCTTTAGGCCCCAGTACTATAGGGGATTGGGATCAATTGGGGGATTGTTTCTTTCAGAGATTCTCAGACAAAGCTAACAAATCATCCCTAATGCACCAGCTCATTACAATCAAGAGGGCTCCTATAGAGGTATTAACTGATTTTAATCTAAGATTTCAACAAACCTGGCAAAGGATATCGTTGTCTGCCCACCCTCCTACATATGTGGCTTTCATATTCTATCTTAAAACTTTTAATTCTGACATATCAGTGATGATTCAATCCTTAGGAGGTAACACTCTTCCGCAAGCATTTGATATAGCGGTTCAAGCTAAAACTAACCTTATCGATGCTGGAAAGCTAGCCCCTCACCCTACAATGCCAGTATTCCCTGAAATATCTACCCAAGTCATGGAGGAAGCCGCTCTGAGAACCTCTGCCCCATAGTCTATGTATTCGTTCCCTACTTGCCAAACCACTTCTTTGGCTACTGAAGTCAATGATATGAAAAATCTCTTGAGATCCTTCTCCAATGAAATTGTCAACCTAAAAAGGGCCCAGGTCTCACCCACCAAGCCTCCTTTTCATCAAAGTTTGCAAGGAAACCGACCTCCATACCAACATCCTAATCATTCGGCTGAGAAATCTCTTTCGTCAAATGGCCAAATAGTCCTAGTTCCCAATCCATTGCAGGCCATCCACCCGACTGTTGGTAGAGAATTGACCGTAGGTCAAAATAATTTGGCAGATGACACAAACTCTTGGTGTTTCCCATGCAACAGTGCTCATACTTTGAGGAATTTCCCAAGGGGAAATTTGCAATAGAAGGTCATGGAATAAAGGAGCTCAGACATGATGCCGGATGAATCTGCATACACATCTCCAGGTATGGATAATGCAACTTTTGTCGCTCAAATGCAAGGAATGTCATTACAACAAGAACCAGAGATATCCCTTGATTATGCATTTTTTTCATGGATGGAGGATGAGGACACAGTACTGACCAATGATGCAGGCACCCCAAAAGATGGAACCCCTATTGTGCATTCGGATTACAATCTTTGCTCTAAAAGGCGTTTGACTAGGGAGGACGCCAACAATATGAGATCAGTGCCCGTAAACAGGCCCCCGGAGCCACCAGTCGTCAGTTCCACCTATCCCAGGAAAGAATTCATCCCTTATAAACTAAAAGAGCCAAAGGTCCTCATGCCTCTAGTGATGAATGTAGTGGAACAGTTGAAGAAAGATCCAACTCATGTCTCTCTGTGGGATCTCCTGAGTATCCGAGAGCAGAAGAACAGGCCAAGAGAGGCATTGTCACGTGATCAAAAGGATGCAAGTGCGGTAGCTCTGCCGCCCTTTCAGACTGATGGAGTGGGTTACCACCCAACAGTTAGTAAAACACGCTCCCCTACCGTATTGACAAATAAAAGATCGCCCTCCACTGCCCAAGGAGAAGGCAAACCTAAGCCAAATCCTTTTTACCTTACCCTTATAGTGGGAGATAAAATTTTGCATAACTCCATGATAGATTCTGGTGCTAGTACCACTATCATGCCTAAGCAAATTGCCGAAGTATTAAACATTAAGTATGACCCTTTAAGTAAAGGAGTAATGCAGCTTGATGGTAATAGGGTTCAGATAGTAGGTCTCATCAAAAGCTTTCCCTTGACATTATTTGCATGTCCAGGTATAACAGTATCTTAGGAAGTAGTGGTCATCGATATTCCTCCTGTCTTTGGGCTTTGTCTATCTCAAGACTTTACTGCTAAAATAGGAGGCTATATGTCCCTAGATTGGTCCCACCTTATCCTCCATACCCGACATGGCGCTAAGATGAAGATCCTTTCAAAACCCCTTCACACTGAGCACATAGCTGACCAGGCCTTGATTAATTTTGAGCCTACCTACACCTCTATATCTAATTATGAACAAAAGGTGGTAGAGCTTTTAGAAGACAAAGAAGTAATAGGAAAAATCTTGCCCAAGCAAGAAGATTTCCTAAATGAGTTCATAGATTCAGACCCCTTCTCTAATTACCATGCTACTAGCCTAGGTACCTATTGCATTTTTTAAGAGGATCAAAAGATCCCAAAGCTCACCAGGGATCCGTTCTCTAAAGAACCGTTGTATTTGGCTCTATGGACCTTACACTTCAATGACGCTAAATGCAAAATGGGCTCCGGAGCCAGAGTTTGTCTCGCCCCCTCGATAGGCGATCAGATCTGAAAGTCTTTTTAGTTGTAGTTTGCATGATCAAATAATGAAGCAGAGTATGAAGGGCTAATTCAAGGTTTGAACATGGAAGAAAAGATGGGAATTAAAAAATTGAAGGTCCTTGGTGATTCCAAGCTAGTAGTGCACCAAGTTTGAGGGATATCTAGTGCCAAGCATGTTCGCATGAGCTCTTACCATTCCAAAGTCTGGGATCTAATAGAAAGTTTTGATGCTTTCAATATCATAAGCATTCATCAGAAACTAAATACCTTAGCAGATCACATGGCTACCATAGGAGCTCATTTTCGATCCTATTGTAGACTTCCTAACTGGCTCCCCAGTAGTCAGTGTAGTAGTCTACCCGACTATCCTTGATAATGATACATATTGGCAGGTGTTTGAAAGTGATGAGCAAATCACTTTGTTTATTCAAAGCTCGGGAGAGTTTGCCGACCAGCTGCAATCTAAGATCAAAGAAGCTTACAGGAACCAGGTTATTCAGTTAAAAACCAACAAGCTCCCTAATGGTTTGATCACCTTAGAGAACTTGTTTGACCATGAGGATGCTAAAAAGGATAAGTGGAAGCTCACAAAGAACAAAGGAAATTATGCTGAGATGTCAGTTGGAAGCGAAAGAATCCTCAAGGTGGGAAAATGTGTTTCCTTTGAGGACAGAAAGAAGTTGGCTTGATACTGTGATGAATAGGAAGGTGTCATGGCTTGGTCTTATGACGATTTAAAGGGTTACGACCCTAACATCATCCATCACACTATTGAACTTGCAAATGGAGCTAAGCCTGTCCGGTAGAAGAAAAGACTAGTCAACCCAAAGATCGAATCCCTCATGGCTCAGGAGTTGAAGAAGCTGATCGAATCAAGGATTATTTACCCCATAAAGCATAGTACATGGGTGTCCAATTTGGTCCCTATTAGGAAGAAGAATGGAGATATCCAACTCTGTGTGGATTTTTGAGACCTGAATCAAGCATCACTCAAGGATCATTATCCCTTGCCCTCAATGGAATAATTATTGAGCACCGTAGCTAGATCAGAAATATTCTCAATGCTTGACGGTTTCTTAGGATATAACCAGGTAAGTGTGAAAGCAGAGGACCAGCACAAGATGACTTTCACTACCAAGTGGGGAACATTTGCATACCAGAAGATGCCTTTCGGCTTGTCAAACGCTGGGGCCACTTTTCAAAGGGCCATGGATTTAGCTTTCAAAGAGATAATTAACAAGATTATCCTAATATATTTAGATGACCTAACTATGTTTTCCAAACATCGAGAGGATCATTTTGATCATCTCGAGTTAGTCCTACAAAAATTTCTTGAATTCAAGATCTCCTTGAACCCAAAGAAATGTATCTTTGGGGTACCTTAGGGGAAACTGCTTGGGCATATAATTTCAAAGGAAGGTGTCTCTATCAATCCAGACCGGGTCAAGGCTATTAAGGATCTCCCCCTTCCGGTTAACAAAAAAGGAGTCTAATCCTTTCTGGGAAAGGTCAATTTTGTTAGTCACTTCATCTCTGACTTTGCTGGAATAATAAGATCCATCACTCTCATGCTTAAAAAAGATATGCATTTCAAATGGACTGCTGAAGCTAAAAAGGCTTTTGACCAAATAAAACATGCCATCTGTTCAGCCCTAGTATTATCTAATCCAGACATGTCCAAGGATTTCATAATGTATGTCTATTCCAGTCAGCATAGCATCACCATGGTGTTAACTCAAAAGGACACACAAAAGGGAGGAGAGCACCCCATAGCTTTCCATTGAAAAACTCTTAAAGATTATGAACTCCGCTACAACTTTGTGAAAAATAAGCCTTAGCCGCCTTGAAAGGACTAAAGAAATTTAGGCATTTCATTGCCTGTAATAAGACCACGATGTATGTAGCTCATCTCGCAGTAAGGGAGTACATCATGGAGGGTGACATCACTGAAAAAAGAGTGAATTGGATCACTAAGATTCTAGAATATGATGTCGATATTAAGCCTACAAAGTTGGTCCATAGAAAAGGCCTATGCGAGTATATAGTGCAGGACAGTGAACCTCGTGGTGATAGAGCCGCCATAGAGGAAACGGTTATGTTTATGCCTGATGTCCCCAGTGACAGTTGGATTGACAAAAGGAAAATTTTCATGAAGACTGGGATTTTTCCCGAACATCTCCCCTCGGCTAAGAGGAGGTTCTATCGACTCCAAATCAGCGGTTTTTGCTTAATAGATGGAACTCTTTTCAAAAATAATTTTGACGGAGTTCTGCTTCACTGTGTGGACCAGAGCCAGGCTGGTAAAATCCTACATGAGTTTCACTATGACTCCTCAAGAGGCCACTTCTCCACGCCCACGACTGCTATCAAAATTACCCAAGCTAGATTTTTTTGACCATCCATGTTCAAAGATGCACACATTTTGGTAAGAGGATGCAAAGAGTGTCAATATTATATAGGAAGAGGTAAGAAAGTGGCCATGCCACTCAAGCCTATGTCAGTGGAAGAGCCTTTCACTCAATGGGGCCTCGATTTTGTCCAGATGATCAACCCTCCAAGTTCAGCTGGACATAAATGGATCCTGACTACCACTGATTATTTCACCAGATTGTCTGAAGTCATCCCTCTATGGAATTCATCTGAAAGCAAAGTGTTGGCTTTCCTAGAAGATCTGACTTGTCAGTACGGTCCCCCAAAAACCGTTATATCAAATAATGTGCACGCATTCACAGGCTTGTGAATCACACAGTTTGCTCTCAGCAGAGGTATTTATCTCAAGACCTCTTCTAACTACTACCCTCAAAGGAATGGCCTTGCCGAATCTATTAATAAGAACCTGATTTGACTTATCAAAAGGATAGGTTCTAAATATAAGAGGGAGTGGCATCACCACCTAAGAAGTGCATTATGGGCAGACCGTATAATGCCCAAACAGATTCTAAAAAACTCCTCGTACAAGATGGTATGCAGGAAAGATGCACTTTTTCCCTTGTCACTAGAAATCCCGATGTTGCAATTGCTAAAATCCATGGATATCGCCGAAAATGGTCCAATGGCCATAAGGTTGGCAGAGATTATGGAGCTAGAGGAAGCGAGAGAGGCAACTTTCACATCTCTCCAAGACAGGCAGGAAGTCATAAAAAGGTGGTTCGACAGTAAAAAGAGTTCTGATGTGATTTTTCGCCCGCAGAGACCTTGTGTTGAAGTACAACAAGAGGATGGCGAAACCTAGTCAGCACGCCAAGTTTGACTGCCTATGGGAGGGTCCTTTCTGCATCATAGGTCATAAAGGTTTCAATGCTTTCGAGTTAGAAGATATGAATGGAGATCCCCTCTCCATCCCGGTTAATGGTTTCCACCTCAAACCTTTTCATTAAGGGTCCCCTTCCCTTTTCAAGTAAATAATGTATATTGTTTTCATGATGTATATAGTTCTTATTTATTTTAATTATTTCCAGCCAAGCAAGCATAAAAAAAGAAGTGAACAAAAGAGAGAGGGAAGATAGAAGAGAAAAGTAAAATCGTTTATATTAGGAGTTCTCATATTTTTGTTACAAAATATGTGGGCCATAGGCCTCTCTTTTTGTTTACAACTTGCAGTTTAGGCGCAGGTCATTTTTTTGGCACTCCTTTCAGTGGCTCTCTTTGGTGTCTCCTTCGTCAGTGTCAGATTCTTCTTCTTCCCCTATCCATTCTGAATTAGAAGAGCTCTCAATCTCCTCGAGCATGAAGATGACCACTAGTTCTGGTTGCTGATCCAGTGTTAAGATTCTCAGGAAAATGTAATCTCTGAACTCAGTGTACCAGTCCATGCCTTTTGAAATTGGGACTATCATATGAACACGCAGAAGGAATTCTACAGCGAGCTCGGTGCAGTACCGATGGAAAGACGACGTCATGGTCTTCAAACCACCGATAAGTGGATGCCACGCCACTTCTTCATTCTACGTGATGAACTGCTCCAAGTCGGATGCCACAGGGAGCCCTAAGAAGGGTACGTGGTATGTGACTACATCATTGAGCCCACCTAGGTAGTCTACGAGAAAAAGAGCCTGAGTCAACTGCATCGTTAGCGACTCGAAATAACCGCAATCCAATAGAGAGGCTACGAAGCACGAGTAAATGTCCATATTTACCCAATATCAGTCTGGGTTACCAACGAAATCCTCTCCAAGTACCTAATTGATTGCGGCTATTATTTAAGGGTTCTTCCTGCGCGTCATCCCTTGCAGCCTCCGGCCTGATATGTTTCCCAAGAAAGCGACTTGTGCCCTTTTGCTGACAAGCCAAATAGGATTATTCATTTCCTCAAAAGCTCTGCCATTAGAGCTTGTATTGTGGTAATGTCTAAAAAGACATATTTATAGAAAAAATCCTGGCAGATAGATGACTGACAACCAGAGCTTATGCATTCCTAATTCCAATGTCTCTATCATGTCTACAATAATTCACGTCATGTGAATGGGATTATTTTCAAGATACCGATGTCCTATCAGTTACCTCGAGGAGAGAAATGGATAGAAACAAGGAGCCATGTGTACATTCAGGCATATCGTGCTTTAAATGTTAAACTCCACCAGCCTGTTTCGACCTGCACGACCATTATTTCTAACTGATCCCCTCGATTAAAGAAAGATTTGCTTGAGAAACATTTCCTGAGAAGTGTCAAGGTAACCAAAGTGTTTTCTAGGAAAGCGGGAATGACGATAGCCTTCATTCACAGAGGTTGATCACAACAGTAATTTGAGTTGGCACGCATGTAAGCAGATCCTTGCTTTTAAGCACTTGGCTTTTGCAAAAATCAAGGCATGTTATGCATTTAAAGCTCAAAAGTTCTCTCTAGCACTGGTTTGTTTTTCTATCTTTGAAGAGTGAAGCAAGAGGAAGATGAGCAGGGTTCCATCTCCCATCTTTAGTTTTCCAGCAGAAGGAAAAGGAAGGTTGTCTGCCTATATGGATTCTCAGGCTACGTCCGCAAGTGCTGTTCACAGAGGTTTCTGGGTTAATCTTTTTGAAGAGCTATCTTATTCCTCACATGCTATCCCTCTAAAGAAGGATTATCCAAAGATGAAGGCCAAGGATAAAATGATGACGTGGAATTCGTCTGTTGTTTTGGATTCCTTAGAAAATATCTACGAGCTTGAGGTCCGAAGGTAGCCCAAAAAACTTAGAGAGGATGCTTGCTCGAGGATGTTGCATCACAGAAATGATCCTCATTCCATAGCAGTGCATTTTTGGAAAAGTGTTGCTCCTCAATCTTTGGTTCTCTTAGTTCCATACTGCCCTGAGCTCGTGGCCACTTGTGCAGAGGCTTTTGATCTCACTTCGTGCTCCATTAACAGCTCTCACCTAAAATTGATCATATCTCCAGAAGCTATTACGAAAATGCTATGCTTCCCAATCTTTGAAAATACAAAGGTCTTCTCAAAAAAATCCATGGAGGAGTTCTGGAGTACCAGGAGAGACGCTTTGTCTTTCTATCAAAGTACCCTCAATTGGAGCTTGTCGGATGGACTTCCAAAGTTCCCTTTGTCCTACAATGACCTAAAGCAAGATGACCTCAAGGATACCTTGGCATGGTTGTGTGGTCATGGCAATGACTGGGATATTACAGCTTCCATGATGGGTTTTCTTTTCAAATGTAGGAAGTAAAGAGAGCCTTTCCACTTTGAATTCTCTGTGACTATCGCTAAGGCCATCGTTAAGCAGTTATCTGAGTTCTAGCAGTTGCGGTGCTTCAAATTCTCTTCAGTATTGGTACACCTGCTTTTGCATCAAAATGAAGCTTTCTTCGCACAGTTCATGCGCTTGGCCACTTATGGTGAGTCGGGAAATGTAATGTTGGTGTCTTGCTGGACACCTCTATTGTTGGCCTCTTATGATTCCTACCTATTTTCAGATCTGTTCATGGCTCCCATTCTCAAAGACTTTGGAGTGATTCCTGACGAACCTTTAGCTCATTTCTCCCAAATTCAGATGAACTGGATGCATAATGGACACCCTCCTTGTGACTAGTTCATGGGCCCTAATTTTTCTTTCATCTGTGTGCATGGGTTCTCTAAGGAACCTTTCCAGTTACCCACTTACATAACTGACCAAACCCTGACTCTAGAAATGGCAAGGCAGTTGGCAAGAATTGAGCAAGCGATTGGCGCTGGAAATCATGATACCTCCATCACTGAAGATAACAAGGCCATTGGCCCAATTACTCTAGTAAGAAGAAAAGTAGCTAAGGAAACCCTGATGTAAAAAATGGTGTAGCTGGGTTTTGTAGTAATTGATGACACTTGGAGTTACGACCCCGATGGCTACTTAAGCAAAAGGAAAAATGTTGTGAGGCATGAACCTCAGAACTTATGGACTGAGGGCACAAATCCTTAGGTTGATGACCCAAGAAAATATGTGGGCCTTGATGATTTTCTTGTTCTGGAAAGCCCTCCATGGTTAAAGTTTTATTCTCTAGTACAAAGGTTTACCCCTGCGAAGCCTATTCCTCAAGCATTGTTGGAAAACATGAAGACTTTGTCCTAGTCTAGAAGGAAAAGGGAAGATTTTTGGGTTTATTGTCAAGAGGTAATCAGCTTAGAGCCAGACTCGGGAATGCATCCTTGGATGAGCATTTTGAACAAGAATGGGGTAAGGTAAATAAATTTGACAATCAGACAGGTGACAATTCCTCACGTGGAGACTTGTCTCCCAAGGTAGCCCCCCAGCAGGAGTTTGGGATTATAAATATCGAAGGGCGGGAGCCAAAGCCACAAACTCTTCCTCCTTTAGATAGCGGAACTCACAGGCCTCGTTCATAGGCTAGTAAGAGGCAGTCTGAGAAGTAGTCCTTTGAGGGCCCTCCAAAGAAGAAGCCATATCTCGGCGTGCCAAGAGGGATCCCACCTAATACATTGACAACAACATCTTTAGATCTTCCGTGGCCACATCCTTCTACTGCTCAGGTATGCCCTCTTTTCCCTTCTTCTTAGGCTCCAGATGTTCTTTCGACTGTCCCCATGACTATGATGCAAACCTTAGTCCTTACCACTCTCACTTTAGCCTAACGGGTATACCGGTTAATCCCCAACATGTACTCATATAGGCTTCTCTCCCGTTCCCAGAAGCGGTTTCCATATTCACAGCTTTTCAATTGTCTACATCAGAAGCAGTCCCTGTGTTGCATAGGCTAGGTTTTGAAGAGTCATCTCCCCAGGCTATGGGTGCAGCATCTTCTAGCCCTTTCTTGTTAGTGGGTTCCCCTTTTGTCCCGTTAGTTTCCCCATTGGCTATAACCCATCTCATGCAACCTGCTTTCGCTACCCGTTTTTTGCATTTCCCTTTTGCAGTCCCTCCCAGTGCAGCTTTTGCAGGTCAAGCCATCAATCATCTAGATGAGTTCAAGCAATAGGTTGTTTATGATATAACTGCCAGTTTGAGCAAGACCAGCAAGCGAAAGGAGAAGGAAGGTGCTCGTCGCACCCACCCTTGTTTACAAACACATTTCAGTGAGCAAAGGGATTGCCTCTACTTTGCAAATCAAGTCCCCAAGATCGACAAGTCAGAATCTTAGATGAGACTTGATGACTACGCACTACAGGCCATCGGTGTTAGTCTCCAAAGCGCCATGATGTTTGACAAGGTTGGAATGATGTAGAAGATTTTCAAAGCAGTATCCATAGACTTTATTAAGAAAAGTCATCATTTGGAAAAGCTCCAAGCAGAGAATGTTAGTCTCTGTGACTCCCTTACCCAATAAAGGAGGGAAGATAAGGCTCAGAGCTCAGAGATCAATCGTCTACAAGGTCTGCTAACTTGGGCTAATTCAGAGAAAGGGAAGTTATAGTCAGCTCTTAACAACGTAAGTTCTCAGCTAAAAGGTCAAGAAGCAACAAAAAATGTGGCTCTAAAGGAATTACAAGAGAAGGACATAGAAATACAATAGTTAAAGGCTGCTTCTAGGGACGTCACCCAGGTCCAGATGCAGTTGCATGAAGAAATATTTCAATGAGGATTATGCCCATCAACTGAGTGAAGCCCAGGTATCACGGTCAGAGGAAAAGATGAATTTTGAGGTAGAGCTGAAAGAAAGAGAGGCTAGCCTTAAACAATCCGGTGAGCGCATTTTGGAATTGGAGACTCTTCTACGATAGGAGAAGGATCGTACATTGTAGTTGCAGTAGGTCGTTAGGATTGGGGAGGCAAAGATCTTGGCCCTAAAGAATCAAGTGGCCATTGAACAAAGCAAACGCAATCAACTCCAGTAGGAGATAACTGTGAAAGATAATGAAATATCTCAATTGCTAAGCCTTCCACCTCCACAGTAGATTGCTCCAAATTTCTCTATCATGCTAATAGAGATGTATGTTTCTCATTGGAAAAAGGTAAAATAGTACTGCTCATCCCTATAGCTGGTGTTAATATTTCTTAGTGATGCACAATTCCTCTGTGCTAAGGTTGGTGCCCTTATCAACAGTTCTATGCTTGTCATTGGTTCTAAGTTCCTAGTAGCCCAAAATCTTATTCAGTTGCTATATTTTGCTCAAGATGAGGAACTTAGGGAGAAATGGATTGCGGACTGCCAGTAATTGATCAAAAAGACTAATGTTTTTATAAACTAGCACAAGACAATCATGCAAGTTTTAGCTACCCTGGCACCTTTGCAATTTTTAGTTCCAGACATCAGACGACATTTAGAGAGGTTCATTTCTTTGGGCTTACCTTCTCCTTTCCCTACAAATGATTATGTGCTAGGGATTGAACAAGTATTGCAGCAGGTCAAAAATTTGCAACAAGATAGAGATTTCTTGTCGTGGCTGGGTAATCCCATTTTGGTGAATGAGGTGGAGTGTCTTTTACATCCTCTAGCCCAACTCTTTGCTCTCCTAGAACAGGTCCAAGATGAGCCTATACCTCTGCCCATTGATGAAGTAATTTGCCTGGATCAATATTTTCAAGATTTAGAGATGCAAGCTATGCTCTCTAAGGACAAATGGTTGCCTTTGCAACAAGCTTTCGATCTGTTCTCTCTCGTTGTGGCCTGAGTTCTCATCTATGAACCAGTAATTTTGGGTTCTCCTATTCCGCAGGTAGAATTTCCCCTTTTAGTCGCCAGGAGATGTTCACTTTCTTTTTCCTCGGTCTAAGTTTTTGGTGGGCCTGTTTGTTTTTGCCTTTTATCTTGCAGTGCAGGGCACGTAAGACACTAGCATCATGGCATTGCTCCCTCGGTTCATTTTTGGCATCTAGTTTTTAAAGTAGCGCAATGGTGACAAATAGCAATGCATGCTGATTGTTTTCGACAGACCCAACCGTTAGCATAGTATGCGAGCGGTTGCTCACATTTGTGTCTTTTTCAGCAGCCCATTCGGGGTTGGCAAAATCTTTTCAGTTTGCGGTAGTATGTGGATTGTTGTGGGCAAAAAATAGAATTTCAGGGGCCATTTTGCTAGGTGTGACCTTCATAGCGACACGGCATGTTTTTTCTGTTCAAAGGGGTTATGCCATTTTGGCATTTTGGGGGAGTTGTTTTCATGAGCTGAGTGCTCTTTAAATGTTATTTTTTCTCTTCTATGAAGGGGTTCAGAACTTTGAAAAGGAAGGACAATTAAGTTTGCTAAGTAGGAGTTTTTGTTTCTAGCCTTTAAAACTATTGTGATTCTACTTGAGGAAGGTTATTCAAATTGTTCTTGTGGCCTTTATGATGCCTCTTTTAGTATGCTTTTGATGGTATTTTCTGTGTTGTTGCATTAAACTTCCAAATAACTTTGGGAATATATCCATCTAATATTTTGCCGATTGAATTGTCTCGCACTTGTTATCTGGTAAATGCGTGATGAATATTTCCTTATGTTGTAGATAAATTTTATTGTAACTTTTGATTATGTTCTTGATCTGGACTTGTAGATTGTTGAATGGGCTTATAGAAGTCATATGTTTCTTGATTTTTGTATGTTCATTGTCTTTTAATGATCTGGCATATCACCTTAGTAGTTTAGTGTTACTACTTTAAGAGTGTTTGTTTTCTTTCCCTTTTCTCAAAACCCAAGGAAGAGCCGGATTCTCAATCCGGAGGTCATTCAGTTTAACCTGCACAAATCGGTCTCCCTAGCACTGAATTTCCATTAAGGTTGTTTGTTTCAAAAGCAAAATTTAGAGTCGACACATACATCAAGAAAGTGTGTGTCCATCAATGACAATCAAAACATCATCAAAATGCCAACAATCTCCCCCTTTTGCATTGATGGCAACACTTAGGAAAATTTTGACATCTAAGTGTTTTACAACAATAACACAAAAGATGCTATAATCAAAATTACTCCCCCTAAGAATATACACTACCCCTTTTGTAGAAATTACAAGTAAGTGCATACAAATTCACCAAAATTTTAATGTATGTACACTACTCCCCCTTTTCCAATAATGACAAAGTTATGCAAACTATCATTTTTATAAAATAACATAGATTAGATGTTCATGACAATAAGGAATGAAATTTCTCAAAAATAGATTTAAAGTTCTCCAAAAAAAAATTCATGTCCAATGTCCATGACTCAAGTAATGAGGTAGAAACCTCACTTTCAGTCTTCATCTGGAATGCCAGTTCTTCCATTGCATTGATGGTGCTCATCTCTTGAGTTACCGTGATGGATTCCAAGTTGAGAAAACATCTCTAAAGAACTTGTAGTTTAGGTAATAGGAGAACTTGAAGCTCTTGCAAATCTTGAATCTAGTTGTTGATCTCTAAGTCCATCTTGGCAGTCTAATGCTAAAAATGATGAATAATTTGTCCATAGGTAGTGAATAAATCATAGGGCATCTTAAAGTTGCTGATATATTCTTGTAACTCCGATTGGAGTTGAACTTTTTGTTTGAGCACATCTTCACAAAATAGATGGGGTTGGCAGTTTTTATTCAAAAGTAATTTACCCTCACCCATAGCAACACTGATATCATTCTATTGCTTTAGTAGTTGTGTCCTAAGTTCATTCATTTGCTTGACTAAAGCAATATTGAGTGCCTTTTCATGGTTCTTTCTTGTAGTTTCTTGAGCAACATCTTCCAAGCATTGTACCTGGTCCTCTACTACGGTACACAGAAGTTTGAGCTTGGATAGAGAGGAGTCGGTACTGGGGAGGTTAGTACCAGGAATTAGACTGGTCAGGGTGTGAACTACAATTGTATGAAATCCTTTTGTTTCTTCTTTCGCAATTCTTCTAGTCTCTCCTGTGCAAGTTTGATGCCTCAAAGTAGCTTAGACTCATTTGTTGATTGAGTCAGACATGCAAGAGTTAGATCAATAGGACTAGTGGAATCAGTCTGCTTGGTTTGATCACCGGTTGCCTTAGGAGTCTACCCTCCTTCTTTGGTCTTGATCTCTGCTTGTTTTCTCTTCGTTGCTTCCTTCTCCTCTTCCACTCTTTTCTTTTCTTCTTCTTTCTTCTTCTTTGACTCTTTCTTTTTCTCCTCTTCTTGTTTCTTTTCCATTTCCTCCTTCTTATTATCCTCTTCCTACTTTTTCTTCTCTTCCTCCTTCTTCCTTTCTTCTTCCTTCCTCTTGTCTTCTTCTTTCTTCTTCTCTTCTTCTTCTCTTCTTCTTTTCTCTTATCTTCTTCTCTCTTCTTCTCTTCTTCTTTTCTCTTATCTTCTTCTTTCTTTTCTTTTTCCTCTTGTTCTTTCTCTACTTTCTCTTTGTCCTATTTCTCTTTCTTAGCTTTTTCTTTGTCAGGAGTGACATCCTCATTATCTAATGCATCAACATCAATAGGGTCAATATGTTCTATCACTCTTTCACTTGACTGTCAAATACCTCATCCAGTTTGCCTGAGGATAGGTTAGGTTCTTGATCAGCCTTCTTAGTGGCTTCAGATACTCAGTGTATTTCGACAATGGCTTTAACATGTATGTGTGTATCTGTTTCTACTTCAGAGGTTTTACCTTCTAGTAACCCAAGTCGCCTCCTTCTCATAAAGAAGATGCCTTTGTTCTTATCCATAATTTCAAATAACTCAGAATTTGAAGCATCAGGAAAGTATTGTGCAAAAAATTTCTCTCTAATCTCTTGTTCTCTTTCAATGGCAATGTGCCATTTATTATCCAAAGAATTATACAAATAATTTGGAGTAACAGATTTAATCTCAGAAGGCGACCAATCATTAATACATAAATATTTAATGACCTCCTATTCTACCTTCTCTTTCTCACTATCATTGAAGTCATCAAAATGTTCCTTCAAGTCATCAAGCAATTTTCTTCTAATATTCTTTATTGTCCTCTGACAATGTGTCATTGGTTTATAAGAAGAAATATCTATATTTACCGGTGTAGAAGTTGCTGGTATATTACCAGTAGACTTCAGCTTTTTTCTTGATTTCCTTGTCTTCTTTATTTGAATTTATGATTTAGTGTCTTTTGCCTCCGATGAGTGATTCCTGGATTTCTGCTTCCTCTCAAATACTTTTGCCGGAATAATCTCAGGTTTCTTTTTGGCTGGTAATCACTTGGTCACTTTTGGACTGGTAGATGTAACCAGTGCGGATACCAATGGCACTACTCTACCCTTTTTCTTCTTCGGTTCCTCAATCGGTGTGACCCTCTCCAAGTAGGTACCAATTCTTTTCTTCTTTGCATCTAGTAGTGAGGCAAGTAGGGTAGAGGCATACCCAATCAAGAAGTCATTCACCACTTCATACCCCATAGGGCCAACTACCTCCTTTCTTGGTTCCACAACTTTCATTATGCAGTCATCTATCCTTATTATGAAGCAGATGTCATCTTCATACTTCTTCACAATATCACCAGATATCCTCATTCTTTGGCTCATCTTTCATTTGAATTCATCAAAATACTTACCTAGAACCTTAGGATATGCAGTTACCACTTCTTGTAGACTCTCCTTAATCTATCTAGAAACTAGTAGGTCAGTAGACCATTGAACATCACCTACTCTAGGGAAATAACCTTGAAAATAGAAGAATAGACCAACCAAAAGTTGGCAAAAATTGAACCTCAGTGATTTATCCTATTTTATGGATTTCAGATTTGCCAACAATTGCTTCTATAAGCAGGTACATAGGTCAAATTTAGTATCTTCCTTGATCATCCTGTAAGCAGCATTCACTGTAGTAGTAGGGACAAAATTCATTCTGCTGGCATAAAATATCTTGTAACCAATCACCATGCAAGCATATTTTACCAGATCATCAAAAATGGTGTTGACGACCATTGCCCGTTGGTCACTCACAAAGCCGGTGAGCTCTGTCATTTTAGTTTTTGGTGACCTTCCATAGAGCTGGTACTTCTCCAATATTGCAGAATCTGGTGATGACATGAATCACTTCCAGTGTGATGTCATGGGTCCACTCGAGATACATCTTGTCACCATTAACTCTGTTGAGGATAATGCGAATATGTTCTTCAGTAAATTATTCCAAAAATTATACTACATTATGTAGGTTCATCTTCTGGAGGATGCTATACTCTGGTTTGGTCCTCTTTTCATCTCCACATAATAGACTTAGCTGGGAGTGAATTACTAGGGATCCTAGGTCTTCCAACTTTCAGTCTATATGCCCTGAAATATCTTCCTCGATAATAACTTCGATAGGAATTTGAGATAGGGCATTGTATCTTATTTTCTTTTGAAGAAACTCGGGTGTATCTTCAGCTGCACTAGAACTAGAATGCAATGTAGAAGCCATAACCAAATGATAAGAAATAATTTTCAGAAAATACCTTAACAATCTGAAATTTAGGTTTTCCAATATCATGTACAGTACACCACTTCGGTTGCTAGTTCACCGCTTAGTGTTCCTCATTGATTGCTCAAAGATGATTGCAAGATTTTGCACATGATTTCTTGAAATGCTAGACAAATTGCTCTGATTGCTGTTCTCTTGAAAATTATTCTTTTGAAAATAGATAAGTGAGAATGACGACAAAAATCCCTTTTAAACAAACTCTTACCTACCATAATAAATGCATCACCGCTAGGGCACAAACCCTAATTTTTCCTTTTACCACTTCAAATCTTCTGTCGATTGATAGGTAACATACACCGATAAAGGTCTTTACTGATATAAACCAGGGGTTTGAAATATTTCACCGATATGTTCCCCCTAAGCTTTTCTGAAGCTCAGTTTGCTAGTTCAGAGACTTCCACACTAGGTATAGAAACAGGTTCATCCTGTGACTCTTCTTCTGATTTCTTTTTCCAAGTTTTATTCATTTCCACCTCAACGGTTTCAACATCAATCTTCCCTTCTGTAGTGATCGGTATATCACTCGATGGATTCTTTCTTAGTCTACAAGTTCTGACAGTGTGTCCCGATTTGTTGCAATGATAGCATATCATTTCAGGTGTTCTCCATGGTTTGTTATTCATACGTCCATTCTTCCTTTTGCATGTTGCAGTAGTGTGACCACTACCATGATAGATCAAACAAGTTTCTTTCCAACTAGTTGCTGCTTGATAATCGACTGATCGATGGTCATAGGTATTGTACCGGTTAGGATTCTGGTTCAGAGGAAGTTCCGAAATAACTCCTTGAGTCCTTGGAGGATATCTCCTAGTGTTGTGCAAAACTGACTTGCATTCAAATGTTCTATTCCCAAACTTGTTGCATGCATAATAGTTTCTATTGAATCTATTGGATCTAGGCATATTGTTTTGAAAATAAAGAAAATTGTTGTAGGCCTTGCTACTACACACATTGGTAGTATGTCCTTCTTTGAGACAATTAAAGCAAACAGGTTTAAATTTTTGCTTACCTTTATCCTTGGATGTCAGTTGCTTCTTTGATGCTCCAGCTTTTGTTCCAGAGGTCTCACCTTCCTCATACCTAGAGAAACCAAGTCCAGTGGTATTTTTTACTGGCTTTTCTGATTCTAGCTTTTGCTCTAGCTTAGAAATACTTTGATTGAATTTGGCAAGTATTTTCTTTGACTGAGTAAGTTCCTTGGAAATAGCAGCATTGGGTTTTATCAAGGTTGGATTCTTAGAAATAACCATGTTTAGTTCACCTTGTATTACTTCTCTTTCCACTTTACTCTCTTGGAGATGAGCGGTAAGGGTAATGATTTCTTGCTTAAGCTTGGAGATCTCATGATCTTTGTGTTTTACTAGATCTTCAGCTTTCCTTCTATTCTCAAGCTCCTGACTCGTTCGGATAGTCAGTCCTTCCAACTCCCTTCTTAGATTGCCTTTAGATTCATTCAATTTTTCACCTTCTTCAGCTAGGGCATCCATGTTAGCTTCATCAGAAGAGCTATTTTCAGTGAGTTCCATCAGTTTCTCATTATGCTCTCTTCTCTTGGCCAAAGAGGCTTTATACTTGACTTTGAGTTCATCATAGGCTCTCTTAGTCTGAGTGACATGATGAGTAAGTTTCCTCACACTGTATTCCCCCATATCTCCTTCCAAGTGGTTAGACTTATAAAAAGGTTGGCTCTGATACCAATTGATGAATACTAAGAGGGGGGGGTGAATTAGTATACCAAAAAATACTATAATCAATATTTTAAACAGTTTAGTAGATAACCAGTGCAACAGATTCACTAATAAACCGGTTAAGGTAAGTGCAAACCAAATTGCAAACAAAGCATTTACCCACAAAAGCACAATCACCATAACACAAGATATTTGACGTGGAAACCCAAATGGGAAAAACCACGATGAGCAGAAACTCACAAGTAACTATCGGCAAAATAGTAACTAGGTCGAGTAAGGTCAAACTAGTTAAGGTCATACAATGTTCTTCACCAGAATAGATCCTATTAGGAATATAGATCTTTGTTAGGAGATAAGTCCTGTTAAAGACTACCTTGTTAAAGGATTTCAGATCCATAGTTGTGAACCACCTTCTTAGAGGATTTACAAAGGTTTTTGTTGGGCCTACCCGGTTAAGGGTTTCAAACTTTTCGAAGATATTAGTAATCGGCAAGTGAATGATCTAGATAATAGCACAACATGCTTAATTAGATCCTTGACAACTCATTGTTAATGCATTTCAGCATTACTTCAGTCTTCAATATCTCCACACTCTATCTCTTCACACAGACCTAATCTTCTCTTCAATGATCACACATAACCTTTTCTATTCTATATCTCATACATGCAAACCCTAGACATGATGTCCTTATAAAGGAATCTAATTTCATGTCAGTCCAATAGAATTAGACTACAAGTTCCTAAGTTTAGTGCATCTAGACACATTTGGTAACACGGTACAAACACACCGCCAAAGTGTCAATGGATGATAACTCATCACACATTACAGTAATACCAGTTTGTAACTCATCACAGATATATATCAGTTAATACAATATACCGATTACCAGTTGTCAAGAATGAAGACTAGAAGATCATAGTGTTCTGATCAAAAAGTTACCTACTGCTTGGGTTCTTCATATCAGTTGAGATCCTTGAACCATTTGGGGTCTTCATAGTGCTTGGGATCTTTAGTTAATCTGTGACTGGTAAACCATCTTTTGCAAAATACCTATAGTCTAAAGACTGTTCATTCAATAATACACAATACCGGTTGGAACAATTACCGGTTGAGCATAACTCATACATTAAGAAAGTGTGTGTCCATCAATGACAATCAAAACATCATCAAAATGCCAACATGCAACTAAGTGATTGCAGCTCGAGGAAGAAGAAATGACAGCGGAAGCTGAAGGAGAAGTTGGCGCCTGAATCAAGGCAAAGGAAATCTGATACATAAAGGAAACTTCTGGAACACTTTATGTGTCATCTAACTTCATGATAGCAAATCTGATACATGATTGCCACTCCGAGAAAAACATACATTGGATGATGAAAACAGTGTGCAGGTGCAATCTTCAAGGACAGATGATTGATCCAAGAAAGGTGGGATTCGATCTCATGAAGATCGTATCGGAAAGAGAAAACCCTAATCGCTTAGGTTTTTTTTCAATTGCATTCTGGCAGGAAAATAGAGAAGAAGTAATGAGAGCTCTAGATAGGAAAGTGGTTGATGTTGTGAAGAATGTGGAGTGACAAAGAGAGAGGGAGAAAGGAGAAAACTCTAGAAAGTGATCTGAAAAAGTTGTAGGGTGAGATAGCGAGAAAATTGGTGAGAGGATTCTACTGGCAGTATCATAGTCACGCAGTTGAACCTAACCGGCAAGGTGTGGAAGAGCAGGAAGCATCCTAGTGTGATATAGTGTGTTGAGAGATTGTGTGTGAAAGGGAGAGAAAGATAACAGAGAGTTATTTTATTCAAGAGTCACAGAATCCATTTGCAACAAGAAGCCTTAATTGTATTAGAATAGTATTTCAATATACATCACCAAGTTGAAGCTTGGTGCAGGGGTTGGTGCTCCTTGGGTTGGTGCCCTAAAAGGTGCAAAGGTTGATGCTCCTTGGGTTGGTACCCAAAATATTTGTAAGTTGGTGTTTTACCTATGAGGCTGGATTGGAGCAGTAGTCTCAGATAGCTCTTCTCATCGAGGATTTTCCCATATTGGGTTTTCCTCAAAAATCTAGTGTTGTGAATCTTTTGTATGTGAATGATCTCTTTGTTTTTCTCTCTTGCATTACTGGTATGACTGTTTCGTGGTTAAGTAAATAGTTTATTATCTGAAATTTGATCAGTAAAAGAAAATACTTAGAAACCACTGATTCACCCCCTCTTAGTGGTATATTGTGTTCAACAATTGGTATCAGAGCGAGGTTCCCAATTATCTTTAAACCTTGGGTAGATTCTGGACTTTGAGCACAATGGCAAGAAGTTAGTCTGCTTCCTCAAAAGCTCCCATGTTTGATGGATCCAACTATGCCTTCTGGAGAAGAAGAATGGAGACCTATATCTCATCTCTTGGTTTTGATGTGTGAATGTTGGTCAGAAATGGGTATCTCATTCCCAATACTCCTCCCACTAATCTGGATGCAAAAAGGGAGTATGAGAATAATGCAAATGCAACATCTTGATTGGACTATTTGATAATAAATTTGTCAAAGTCATGCACTGTGTTTCAACAAAGGAGGCATGGGACAAATTGCAAAGGTTGTTTGAGGGAGATGCAAAGGTCAAGGAAGCCAAGCTGCAAATGCTAAGGAGCCAACTAGAAAGAATCAAAATGAAAGATGATGAAAAGATTGTAGACTATCTTCACATATTTGATGAAACTATGAATAATATTAGAGGACTTGGAGAAGATATCATAGATGAGATTCATGTCAAAAAGATACTTAGATCTCTCACTCCGAAATATGATACTAAGGTGCAGCCATAGAAGAAGCCAAGGATCTGAATACTTTTACAATGGATGAACTATTTGGCTCCCTGATAGCCTATGAGATGAGAACAACTAGTGAGACTTCCACAAGGAAAGAAGTAGCATTCAACATCACCAAAAAGGGCAAAGAAGTTATTACCCATAAAGAATCTAGTGAAGAATCTGATGCTAAAGTAGCAAACTTTTTTAGGAAGCTCAAAAGAGTATTCAACCAGTACAAGGGAAAGCTACCACTTAAATGCTTCAACTGTGGGAAGGTTGGACACTTTGCTGCAAGTTGTCCTTACAAAGAAGCCGATGGAGATGAGTCAAGAGAGTTCAAAATATCTGCTGGCAAAGACAGAGATAGGAATGACTACTGGCAGGGAAGAAGAGGCTACCAAAACCAAAACAACCTATATACCATTGAGGATGAAACAACAGATGATGAAGATCCATCCGAAGATGATGACCATGAGAATGATAGAAAAGTAAATCTTTTCATGGCACTCGAAAGGCATGCTGATGAAGATGAGGAAGAAGAGGATACTGAGGCTGAAGTGGATTTGGAAAGTGAACTTATCAGTGCACTTGAAGAATTGAGTAAAACAAAAAGAGAAATCAAGAGGGTTAAGCTTGTTGCAGTAGATGAACAAGGTCTCTTGAATCAGTCTCTGGAAGAGTTTGGTCAGGTCATATTTGACTTAAAACTACAGCTGGAAGAAACTAAGAGGATCAGTGAAGCTACAAACCTTGATTTGATAAAGAAATAAAAGGAGCATCAAGAGCTGGAAGCAAAAATAATGAATCTTAGAAAGGAGCTTGAAGAAAGCAAGGAAGAAATAAAGATGAGAAGTAAGTATGAAGGTAGAAATGAGGCTTTGGATAAGATGTTGAGCAGACAAAAGCAATCCAAAGACACCTGACGTTTAGGCTTTGAAGTTGGCCAAGGTTAAACCCACAAAGGTAAATCTGACAAAGAGATAATGTTCACCTCTTTAGTTGAAGTTGAAGAAAAGAAGACATTCACTATAGGCAAGGATACCGACAAAAAGACATATGCAAATGCTATTGGAAATCAACATCCAAACCGGTATGCAGAAATGAACCGAAGGCACATTTCATGCATAAATATGCAAAACCAAGGAGGAATGCCAGAATTGACCGAGAAGGATTCAACAGCATGAATGGAAGACACCCAATGAGGCAGTTCCATTCAGGATCAAGATAACCCAACCATTATGTATCATACTTTCATGGCTATTGTTACTGATGTACTAAATTTGGGCACAAAATAGCTGACTGTAGATTAAACAATAAGCCTTCTATGAATTATGAAAGTAGAAATCCATTTAATGCACTCTGGGATATGAATGTTGTCTGCTATCAGTGCAATGAATATGGACATAAGAGCTTTGATTGTAGGAAAAACAAACCGGTACCCTACAATAATTTTAAGTATGTTCCCTTTAATGAAAATATAAAATGCTATAACTGTCAAGAATTTGGACACATAACAAAGTTATGCAAAAAAAGAAGAACAAGAAAATGAAAAAAAATTCAGATCATGAACTAGTAACTGAACCTGAGCTGAATATGGTAGCTGACAAGAAGAAGGAAATCGAACTAGTTTGGGTTGAGAAAGAAAAGGAAAAGGCAAAATCGAGTCTCATAGTGTAGATGACCTTGCATGCTGAAAGGAAAAATTTGTGGGTGGTAGATAGTGGTTGCTCAAACCATATGACAGGTAACAAAAGGAAATTCATTAAACTTGAAGATTGTAATGGTGGATCGGTAAGGTTTGGAGACAATTCCTCCATCAAAATAAAGGGAAAAGGAACACTAGGCATTGATGGAAAAATGGAGGCACATGATGTATATTATGTGGAAGGCCTCAAACATAATCTACTGAGTCTAAGTCAGATGTGTGATAAAGGTTACAAATTCACCTTTGACTCAACTAGTTGCCAGATAAAGAAAGGCACTACCGGTAAAGTTATGGCAAAAGGAAAGAGAACTAATGGAAATGTTTATCATCTGAAGGAATGCTATGAGTCCCAATGTATGTTAGGACAAGTAGATGAAAGTTGGTTGTGGCATAAAATATTAGGCCACATAAATTTTGATAACTTAGTTGCAGTAAGAAAAAAGGGGTGTGTGAGGAATATTCCACTCATCATCAAACCGATAAACACATTTTATGATGAATGTGTAAAAGGTAAGCAAACAAAAGTGAGTTTTAGGACAAAGGAGCACAACACCTCAAAGCCACTTGAAATTGTGCATACTGATTTGTGTGATCCAACTAGAACAAGAGCACTTGCCGGTGAAAGATACTTCATGATCTTCATTGATGACTACTCAAGGATGACATGGGTCACCTTTCTACAAGATAAATCACAAGCATTTGAAAGATTCAAAATCTTTCGGAAGATGGTGGAAAAGGAAAGTGGGTACAAATTAAAATGCCTAAGATCAGACAGGGGTGGAGAGTTAACATCAAATGAATTTGAAGAATATTGTGGAAAACATGGAATTAGAAGGCAATACTCTTCTCCTAGAACACCACAACAAAATGGTGTGGTAGAAAGGAAGAACAAGACAATCAAGGAGATGGCCAGAACCATGTTGAACGAGGCCAGTTTGTCAGATACTTATTGGAAAGAAGTTGTGCATACTGATGCATACACTCTGAATCAGGTTCAATTAAGAACAAACAACAAGATGACACTTTGTGAGCTATGGTATGACCCAAAGCCATCAGTCAAATATTTCAAAGTATTTGGAAGCAAGTGCTTCATTAAGAAAGATATGGATGGTTCAGGAAGTTTTGACTCTAGAAATGATGAACAGATCTTCCTTGGTTACTCATCCAACAACAAAGCCTACAAATTCTACAATAAAAGACTAAGAAGAGTTTTTGAAAGTGTGCATGTAAGAGTTGATGAAGATATGCACAGAGGATCTCAACCACAGGTTAATCGGTTTAATGACTCTGATGATGAATATTATGAAGTTCAAACATAAACTAAACTAGAGGCAGCATCCCAGAAGGTTCCCAACTGGTATGTACAGTTGAATCACTCGGAAGAGAAAATTCTAGGAAATAAGAATGATGGTGTGCAGAATAGAAGAAGACTTGCCCAAAATGATGAACAAGTCAACCTATGTCTCATGACTGAAGTTGAACCCAAAAATTTCATTGAGGCTAGCAAGAGACAAGAATGGATAGATGTCATGGAAGAAGAACTACACCAGATTGAGAAGATCAAGACTTGGGAGTTAGTCCCTAGACCGGAATATAAGAATATCATTGGCACAAAGTGGGTCTACCGGAACATAATGAATGAAGAAGGTAAGATTGTAAGGCATAAATCTAGACTAGTGTGCAAAGGATACTCTCAAGTAGAAGGGATTGATTTTGAAGAAACATTTGCACTAGTGGCTAGATTAGAAGCAATTAGGATGTTTCTAGCTTACTCTACCTACAAGGGCTATAAAGTATACCAAATGGATGTAAAATCTGCTTTTCTAAATAGAAATTTAGAAGAAGTATACATGGAGCAACCGGAAAGTTTTTTGCTGCATGATGATGAGATATTTGTGTGTTGGTTAAAGAAGGCTCTGTATGGTTTAATGAAAGCTCCTAGAGCATGGTACTCAAGATTAAAACAGTATCTGAAGGAGAAAGGAATCAAAAAGGGAAGTGCTGATAGTAATTTGTACATAAGGAAAGATGAGAATCACATTATTATTGTGGTTGTGTATGTAGATGACATCATCTTTGGCAGTAACAAGGATACTCTCTACAAAGAGTTTGCTGATCAGATGCAGTCGCAATTTGAGATGTCAATTCTTGGTGAATTGACTTACTTCCTTGTCTTGTAGATACTACAGAAAGATAAAGGAATCTTTATCTCACAAGTCAAGTATGCAAAGGAGATGTTGAAGAAATTCCAACTGGAAGATTGCAAACCAGTAAGTACTCCCATGGTGACCGGCAGCAAATATAGTAAGAATGATGAATCATCAGTAGTGGATCAAACTTTGTACAAATCCATGATAGGAAGTCTATTGTATCTGACTGCTTCAAGACCGAATATAGTTCAGGCAGTATGCACGGTAGCTAGATTCTAGGCTACACCAAAGCAGTTAGACATGAATGTTGTTAGCAAAATTTTTAGGTACCTACAAGGAAGGCTTGGCTATGGTTTGTGGTATCCTAAATAGGGAGATTTTATCTTGAAAGCATACACTGATGTCGATTTGGCAGGATGCATTGATGATAGAAAGAGCACAAGCGATGGTGCATTCTTTCTAGGTGACTGGTTGGTCTCTTGGCATAGCAAGAAGCAGGACTAAGTCTCCTTATCTACTATTGAAGCTGAATACATTGATGCTGCTACATGCTGCTCTCAGGTGCTTTGGATGAAGAAGACTCTCAAAGATATATAGGTGGACATCACTGAACCTATTCTCATTCGATGTGACAATTTGAGTGCGATTAACATAGAAAAGAATCTAGTCATGCACTCTAGAACAAAACATATTGCTATCAAATATCACTTTCTCCAAGAGAAGGTTGAAGGGGAGGAGGTAAGGATGGACTATGTTCCTATTGGTGAACAAGTAGCAGACATTTTCACCAAACCATTATGGGTAAGAATGTTTGAATACCTCTGACACAAGCTGGGAGTTATGTCATCTACCTAAGAAGATTTTATGTGACTCAGGGGGAGTTTGGTATGGGTCAAAGGGGGAGTGCGCAAGTACCCTTTGTCATTGTGTCAAAGGGGGAGAAATGTACTGGTATGGACTGGACTATGATAAGTTGACATCAATGCCAAAGGGGGAGATTTTTGGCATTTTGGCACTAAGTTGTCATTGATGTCAACCGATGGAGATTGAGCATAAAGGATAAAAGTACAAACTAGTCTGAAGGATGGTTGCTTGTTTATGATGAAGAGGTAGAATGTTAAAAGTTGTCTCACACCACCGAAGGTGAAGATGTGCAACCGGTACCAGATTCTCTATCGGTTAACAAAAGGAGAACACTCTACAAGCCAAGGGTCTTACTGATATGTGTTTGCTGAACTGACTGCATGTTGGTAGGCCATTTCTTGATCGGGGTGATGCCATGTGGAGCTGAGTTAGCAAGTGTGTTGTGGCTGGTGAAGCTTCATTGATAGGGTTGGTGAAACAAGTAATCATCATTAATGAAGGAAACCACAAATCAAAGGATTGCATCTAACTGATTGTGGCTCAAGGAAGAAGAAATGACAAAGGAAGATCAGGGAGTAGTTGGCGCCTGAATCAAGGCAAAGGAAATCTGATACATAAAGGAAACTTTTGGAACACTTTATGTGTCGTCTAACTTCATGACAAAAGATCTGATATGTGATTACCACTCTGAGAAAAAACATGCATTGGATGATGAAAACAGTGTGCAGGTGCAATCTTTGAGGACAGGTGATTGATCCAAGAAATGTGGGATTGGATCTCATGAATATTGTGTTGAAAAGAGAAAACCCTAATCGCTCAGGTTTTTTTGAATTGCATTCTAGCGGGAAAATAGAGAAGATGTAATGAGAGCTCCAAATAGGAAAGTGGTTGATGCTGTGAAGATTGTGGATTGATGAAGAGAGTGGGAGCAAGGAGAAAACTCTAGAAAGTGATCTGAACAAGTTGTCGGGTGAGATAGCGAGAAAACCTGTGAGAGGATTCTACCAGCAGTATCATAGTTAGGCAGTTGAACCTAACCGGAAAGCTGTGGAAGAGTAGGTAACATCCTAGTGTGATACAGTGTGTTGAGAGACTGTGTGTGGAAGGGAGAGAAAGATAACAAAGAATTATTTTATTCAGGAGTTGTAGAATTCGTTTGCAACAAGAAGCCTTAATTGTATTAGAATAGTATTTCAATATACATCACCAAGTTGAAGCTTGGTGCAGGGGTTGGTGCTCCTTGGGTTGGTGCCCTAAAAGGTGCAGGGGTTGATTCTCCTTGGGTTGGTACCCAAAATCTTTGTAAGTTGGTGTTTTACCTATAAGGCTGGATTGGAGCAGTAGTCTCCAACAACTCTTCTCACCAAGGTTTTTCCCATATTGGTTTTTCCTCATAAATATGGTGTTGTGAATCTCTTGTTTGTGAAATATCTCTTTGTTTTTCTCTCTTGCATTACCGGTATGACTGTTTCATGGTTAAGTAAATAGTTGATTGTTTGAAATTTGATCGGTAAAAGAAAAGACTTAGAAACCACTGATTCACCCCCCTCTTAGTGGTATTCTGTGTTCAACAATAATTTCATGTCCACCTCACACAATAATAAAATAATAAAACAATAAAACATTATTATGCAAGGTGTACAACACCATTTTCCCAACATAGTTATTTGTTCTCCTCATAATACAACTCATAGTATTCCTACTCCTTCTGTTCCTCCTATATATGTATCAGTCCCACCTTCTACATCCTACAAACGAAAGCACTTGGCATCAAGTCTCTCTCAACCTATTGGGGTTTCTTCCACTCCCCCCCATAAGGGAAGAAAATAAGCCTATGTCTATTGATCCCAAACTGTCACAAGTCATGACTAAAACTAAAAGGAATTATTGTGGTGAGAGAACACTTCTAAAGATGTCGTGCTAAGGCTCATGATATTACTTCCCAAACCATTTCCTCCTTGAAGATAGTGAATGCACCTAATGAAAAAAAAAAAATCCGTTTGGCATGCGCCATATAATGGATTTCATAGAAATTTTTCATCTTAGAAAGCAAAAAGTGTTCTCTCTCTTGGAATATATACATAAAATATAACATTTAAGAACTTATAATTTAAGTTATGTTTTATGTATATATTGTTAGGATTTTTGAGAGAAGTTCTAGATCTCTAGGAGTTATAATGTAGATTCTATTTTTTGAGTATTCATATAAATTTCAAACTTAGTCAAATTTCAATAATGAACATGCTCGTATTAGCATTATCTCTCTGGTCTCTTTATTGCATTCTCCCTCTCTCTTCCTTAACCCCTACCTCTCTCTCTCTCTCTCTTAGGTCTCTCCCTCTCTACTTCCTTCCCTCTTTGAGGTATATCTCCCTCTCTTTCCCATATCCCTCACCCTCTCTCTCTTTCGTCTATCCCTCTATTTCCCTCTTTCTCTCCCTCTCTCAAGTATCTCTATCTCTCACTCTCTCCCCCTCTCTTAGGTGTCTCTTTCCCATCCTCTCCCTCTCCCTCTCCCTCTCCCTCCCTTTATCTTCCTCTCTATCCCCCTCCCTTTCTATTCCTCTCTCAAGTCTTTATTTCCCTCTATCTCTCTTTCTTTCTCTCTCCCTCTCACTCCCTTTCTTTTTTTCTCAAGTCTCTCTACTTCTCTCTATCAAGTCTCTCACTCTAAACCTTTATCTATCTATAGCTCCATCCTCTCTCAGGTGTCTCTCTCTCCAATTTTCTCTCTCTTTCCCTCTAACTCTTTTCCCCTCTCTTTGTTTTGTTCCCTCTCTCTCTCTCTATCTCTCTCTCTAACTCTCTTTCCCTCTATTTCTCTCCCATTATTTATCTCTTAAGTCTCTCTCCCTCTCTCCCTCTATCTCTCTATCTAACTCTCCTCCTCTCTAAAGTGTATCTCTCTCCCATTAACCCTTTCTCCCCCCTCCCTTTCTATTTTTCACTTAAGTATCTTTATCTCTTTCACTCTAACTCTCTTTACCCCCCCTCTCTCTCTCCCCCATATCTTTCTCCATCTCTCTTCCTCTCCTATTTTTTATCTCTTAAATCTCTCCTTCTCAGCCTCTATCTATCTATCTAACTCTCCTCCTATCATAGTTGTATCTCTCTCCCATTCTCTCCCTCTCTCCCTCTCTCCTCCCCTCCCTCTCCGCCTTTCTCATTATATCTCTTTCTCACTCTCTCCCTCCCTTAACCTCTCTCTCTCTCTCTAGTCTCTTGTAATATCCTTCCATCCCTTCCTCCCTCTCTCTTAGGGTCTCTCAGTCTCTCTTTCTCTCTTGCTTTCTCACCATCCCTCCCTCCACCTCTTAGGTATCTCTCTCACCTACCCTCCCTCCACCTCTTAGGTCTCTCTCTCACAATCCCTCCAACCACCTCTCAAGTCTCTCTATATATCCCTCACTCAGACCTCTCTCCCCCCCTCTCTTAGGTGTCTATATCCTATTATTTACCTCCCCATCTCTCTCTCTCTCTCTCTCTCTCTCTCTCTCTCTCTCTCTCTCTCCCATTCTTTATCTCTTAAGTCTCTCCCTCTCAATATCTATCTTTGTATCTCACTTTCCTCCTCTTTTAGGTGTCTCTCTCTCCATTTCTCTCCATCTCTCCTCTCCTCCTTCTCTCCCTTTCTCATTATCACTCACTATCTCACTCTCTCACTCTCTTCCTCTCTCCCTCTCTTCATCTCTCTCTCTCTAGTATCTTGTACTCTCCTTCCATCCCTTCCTCCCTCTCACTCGGGCTCTCTCTATCTCTCACTCTCTCTTTATCTCTCTCTCTCTCTCTCACCATCCCTTCCTCCACCTCTTAAGTATCTCTCTCACCTTCCCTCCCTCCATCTTTTA
This sequence comes from Cryptomeria japonica, assembly GCF_030272615.1. Taxonomy (NCBI): domain Eukaryota; kingdom Viridiplantae; phylum Streptophyta; class Pinopsida; order Cupressales; family Cupressaceae; genus Cryptomeria; species Cryptomeria japonica. The sequence continues at coordinate 286,423,806 of NC_081409.1, read as the reverse complement.
AGTCTCTCTCTCTTATAATCCCTCCATCCACTTCTCAAGTCTCTCTATATCTCCCCCACTCCCTATCTCTCTCTCTTCACCTCTCTAACGTGTCTCTATCCCATTCTTTCATCTATCTCTCTATCTCACTCTCCTCTCTCTCATTCTCTCCCTTCCCCTCCCTTTTTCTTTTTCACATAGGTCTATCTCTCTCTCTCTCTCTCTCTCTCTCTCTCTCTCTCTCTCTCTCTCTCTCTCTCTCTCTCTCTCTCTCTCTCTCTCTTACACACACACACACACACACACCCACACATATATCTCAACCTATATCTCTCTATCTCTCTTTCCTTCTCTCTTAGGTGTATCTCTCTCCCATTCTCTCCCTCTGGCCTCCCCCTCCCTCTCCCCCTCTCCCATTATCTCTCCCTCTCTTCCCCCTCCCTTCCTCTCTAAGTACATATGGTATCCTAAGGGGATATACATGTGTTAGAACACTATATGACCCCTTAGGACACCATATGACTCATTAGGACATCATATTGTCCTAAGGGGTCATATGTTCTCCTAAGGGGTCATATGGTGTTGTTAGGGATCATATGGGGTCCTAAGGGTCAAGGCATGTGTTAGAACACTATATGACCCCTTAGGACACCATATGACCCCTTAAAACACCATATGACCCATTAGGACATCATATTGTCCTAAGGGGTAATATGGTGTCATGAGGGGTCACATGGTGTCATTAGGGGTCATAAGGGGTCTTGGGGCCATGTGTGTGTTAGAACACCATATGGACATCATATGGTCCTAAGGGGTCATATGTTGTCCTCATGGCCCACACATGTGTTAGAACACCATATGACCCCTTAGGACACAATATGTCCCCTTATGATACCATATGACACCTTAGGACATCATATTGTCCTAATGGCTCATATGGTGTCATAAGGGGTCATATGGTGTCCTGAAGGGGCACATGGTGTCGTTATGGGTCATATGGACTCTTAAGGGGACACACTTGTGTTAGAACACCATATGACCCCTTAAGAAACCATATGGACATCATATGGTGTCCTAAGGTGTCATATGGTGTCCTAAGGGTCATGTGGTGTTGTTAGGGATCATATGGGGTCCTAAGGGCCCACACATGTGTTATAACACCTCAGGACACCATATGACCCATTAGGACATCATATTCTCCTAAGGGGTCATATGGTGTCCTAAGGGGTCATATGGTGTCCTAGGGGGTCATATGATGTTGTTAGGGGTCATATAGGTTCTTTCGGGCCCACAAATGTGCTAGAATACCATATGACATCTTAAGACACTATATGACCTATTAGGACATTATATTGTCCTAAGGGGTCATATGGTGTCCTAAGGGGTCATGTCATGTACTAGGATGTTAAAAGGGGTCATATGGTGTCCTGAGGGACCATATGGTGTCGTTTGGGATCATATGGGGTCCTAAGGGTCGACACATGTATTAGAACACCATATGACACCTTAGAACACCATATGACCCATTAGGACATCATATTGTCCTAAGGGGTCATATGGTGTCATTAGGGGTCATATGGGGTCCTAAGGGACCACACATGTGCTAGAACACTATATGATCCCTTAGGACACAATATGACCCATTAGGATATCATATATTCCAAAGGAATCATATGGTGTCATAAGGGGTCATGTCGAGTACTAGGATGTTAAAAAGGGTCATATGGTGTCTTGAGGGGTCATATGGTGTCGTTAGGGGTCATATGGGGTCCTAAGAGCCCACACATATGTTAGAACACCATATGACACCTTAGGACACCATATGACCCATTAGGACATCACATTGTCCTAAGGGGTCATAAAATGTCATAAAGGGGCCGTGTCATGTACTAGGATGTTAAAAGGGGTCAAATGGTGTCCTAAGGGGTCATATGGTGTCTTAAGGGGTCATATGGGGTCCTAAGGGGCTAAGCATGTGTTAGAACACTATATGAGCCCTTAGGACACCATATGACCCCTTAAGACACCATATGACCCATTATGACATCATATTGTCCTAAGGGGTCATATGGTGTCATGAGGGGTCACATGGTGTCGTTAGGGGTCATAAGGGGTCATATCCCATTCTTTCCCTCTCTCCCTCGCTATCCCTTTCTCTTTCTCTCTCAAGTCTCTCTCTTTCCCTCCCCATCTCTCTCTCCCTCTCTTTCCCTCTTTCCCTCTCACCCTCTCACCCTCTCTCTTTCCCTCTTTTGCTCTCAAGTATTGTTGAACACAATGTACCTCTGAGAGGGGGGTGAATCAGTGGTTCTTGGATTCTTTTCCTTTTTAAAACAAACTTAGAATACTGCTTATTATCCTAAGCACTAACCAGTCAAAGCGGTAAGACAAATGTGGATACCAAAATAGACAAAATGGGAGCTTTTGAGGAGGCAGACTCATTTCTTGCCATTGTGTTCTAAGACTAGAATCTACCCAAGCTTTAATCAACAGGAATCCTATGCTCTAATACCAATTGTTGAACACAATGTACCACTGAGAGGGGGATGAATCAATGGTTCTTGAATTCTTTTCCTTTTTAAAACAAACTTAAAATATGGTTATTATCCTAAGAACTAACCAGTCAAAGTGGTAAGACAAATGTGGATACCAAATGAGAAACACACAAATGCAACCCACAACACTATATGTATGAGGAAAACCCAATATAGGAAAAACCTCGATGAGAAATGCTGCTGGAGACTACTTCTCTAATCCAACCTCACAACTGAAACAAGAAATTACAAATATTTAGGGCACCAACCCAAGGAGCACCAACCCCTACACCAAGCTCCAACTTGGTGATGTATATTGAAATAAAATTTTGATATAGTTATAGTTTTTGGTTGCAAACGAGTTTTGGAATACTTGATCAAATAGATTTTTCCTAGTTAATGATCTTCTCTTCTTCTCTCTCAGCCTCACACTACAATTCATCACACTTGGATGCTTTCTTGACTGATCACACCTCACTTGTTAGCTCAACTGTCAGACCTACAATAGTTTACCGGTACTCTGTCTCTGTCAGTTAAACCCTCTCACCAATTTGCCTGCTAGCTCACTCTGCAACTTTGTTAGATTAAATTCTAAGGAAGATGATCCTCCTCTATGCTCAAGCTCTTTTCACTCTCCTACTTCACATCAAGCATCATTGATTTCTATCTCGAGCTCACATATTTATAATCTTGGATTCCCACCAAAAACCACATTCAAACAATGTTATGTTAGGTTTTTCCTTCTCCAACTTGATCCAAATCCGATTTGATTTGATCTACTTTTCTAGGGATATGATCTTCATGACACAAAAACAACGCTAACAAAGCTTCACATTCCAATGTGCATTTTCTAAATCTAGAAGTTTTCACAATGCTTTTCTATTTTTCTCTATCATATGCCATTAATGGCTTTGTTGTTTCTTTCAGCAAACAGGTACAAAGATCAAATCTTCTTGTAGGTTTAGTTCAGTCACTTGCCAACTTGCCTTCCTCAAGCAACAATCCTTTGGCATCCTCTGTGACTTGCGGGTTCTTCATAAAAGTTGATGTGCTTTCTAACTTATTACATCGATTCACACTCCACTGACCTGTGCAATATCACCACCTAGCATCCAGCTGTCATGTTTGTCAACATCCACCTCTGCTTGGATTACTATGTCGGGTTGACATTGTTTGTTGACCAAGGTTGACTACCAGCTTAGTTCACCTTACTAGTATAACCAAAAAAAAATCCTCTTTATCGGAAGCACATCCTCTTGATACTTCATCTTGCCTTCTGGTATGTCTTCATTCCATCCTCTCTATTCTGCTCACCGGTTGTTGTTGTGATTCTTTTAACATTTTGCCTCTTCATCACAAACAAATAGCCAACCTTCATCCCGGTTTGTGCCTTACCAGTAAGCCCACTTTACCGACATATGACATAATTCATGTGTTATAGTAGCCTTCCTTCTATTTGCTCACTCAAATGTGAATTTCCATCAAATGGCTTTCTCTTCTTATACCGGTCACCAATTCTTACTTACTGGTGACATTGCCAAACCAGTTGACATCAATGACAACTTAATGCCAATAATGCCAACAATCTTCCCCTTTGGAATTGATGTCAACTTATTTCAAGACACTTCATACTGCATATTTCTCCCCCTTTGATACAATGATAAAGGGTACTTTGCACTCCCCCTTTGATCCATACCTACGTCCCCCTCAGGCTGCTTCTAGTGATTGCAACTGGTACCGAGATGTCATTCAAGAGTTATAGATGCTACTATGAACTCCCTAAACCATAGAAATCCTTCCTATCTCAAGTGCATAACGTAGGTGACACAACTCCCAACTTGTGTCTTAAGTACTCAAAAGTTCTTACCGATAATGGTTTGGTGAAAATATCTGCTACTTGTTCTCTGGTAGGGACATAGTCCATCTTTACTTCTTGTCCTTCAACTTTCTCTTCGAGGAAATGATACTTGATGGCTATATGATTTGTCCTAGAATGCATCACTGGATTCTTTGATATGTTGATGGTACTAGAATTATCACACTGGATGAGAATAGGATCAGTAATGTCCACCTATATATCTTTGAGGGTTTGTTTCATCTAAAGTACCTGAGAGCAACATGTAGCAACAACAATGTATTATGCTTTAGCATTTGATAGGGAGACTCAATCCTGCTTCTTGCTATGCCATGAGACCAACTGGTCACCTAGGAAGAATGCACCACCACTTGTGCTCTTCTGATCATCAATGCAACCTGCCCAATCAACATCAGTGTATGCTTCGAAGCTGAATGCCCCTAGTTTAGGGTACCGTAAACCATAACTGAGTGTTCCTTGGAGGTACCTAAAAATTTTGCTTATAACATTCATATGTGACTACTTAGGTGCATCTTGAAATCTAACCACCATGTATACTTCCTACACTATATCTGGTCTAGAAGTAGTTAGATACAATAAGTTTCCTATCATGGATCTATACAATGTCTGATCTACACCAGTGATTCATCATTCTTTCTTAATTTTCTTCTGGTCACCATGGGGGTAATTACCGGTTTGCAATCCTCCATTTGAAATTTCTTCAACATATCCTTTTCATACTTGGTTTGTGAGATAAAGATTCCCTTATCTTGCTATAATATCTCCAAACCAAGGAAGTAGGTCAATTCACCAAGCATTGATATCTCAAATTCTGATTGCATCTGATCAGCAAATTCTTTGCAAGGAGTGTCCTTATTGCCTCCAAAAATAATGTCATCTACATACACAACCACAATGATCATGTGGTTTCCATCTTTCTTTATGTATAAATTGTTGTCAACACTCCCCTTTTTGAATCCTTTCTCCTTCAGGTACTAATCTAATCTTGAATACCATTCTCTAGGAGCTTGCTTTAAACCATACATGGCCTTCTTCAATCGGCACACAAAGGTTTCATCATCATGTAGCTGAAACCATTCTGATTGCTCCATGTACACCTCTTCTTCCAAATTTCTATTTAGGAAGGAAAATTTTACATCCATCTGATATACTTTATAACCCTTGTATGCAGAAAAGGCTAGAAACATTCTAATTGCTTCTAATCTAGCTACCGGTACAAATGTTTCTTCAAAGTCAATGTCCTCTACTTGAGAGTATCCTTTGCACACAAGTCTAGCTTTATGCCTAACAATTTTACCTTCTTCATTCATCTTAATCTAGTAGACCCATTTAGTGCCAATGATGTTCTTGTCTTCCAGTCTAGGGACTAATTCCCAAGTCTTGTTCTTCTCAATCTTCTACAGTTCTTCTTCCATGGCATCCATCCATTCCTATCTTTTGTTGGCCTCATTTAATTTTTTAGGTTCTACGATAGTCATGAGGCATAGGTTGACTTGTTCATCATTCTGGGCAAGTCTTCTTCTAGTCTGCACATCATCACTGTTTATTTCCTAGAATCTACTCTTCCGGGTGATTCAACTATAGATACCAGTTGGGAGCCTTATTGGATGCTTCTTTCGTTTCATTGTCTGACTGAGCTTCCTCACCTTCATCACTAGAATCATCATACTGGTTTACCTATGATTGACTTTCTTTGTGCATATCCTCATCAACTCTTACATGCACACTCTCAATGACTCTTCTTAGTGTTTTGTTGTATCATTTGTAGGCCTTGTTGTTAGATGGGTAACCAAGGAAGATTCCTTCATCACTCCTGGAGTCAAAACTACCTAGACCATCCATATCTCTCTTTCTAAATCACTTACTTCCAAATACCTTGAAGTATTTGACTGAAGGTTTCCGGTCATACCACAACTCATAAGGTGTCATTCTGTTGTTTGTTCTTAATTGAACCCAGTTCAAAGTATATGGAGTAGTATGAACAACTTCCTTCCAATATGTGTCTGGCAAATTGGCCTCATTTAACATGGTTCTAGCCATATCCTTGACTGTCTTGTTCTTCCTTTCTACCACACCATTTTGTTGTGGTGTCCTAGGGGCTGAGTATTGCCTTCTAATTCCATGTCTTTCACAATAATCTTCAAACTCATTTGATGTGAACTCTCCACCCCGGTCTAATCTTAGACATTTTAGCTTGCACCCACTTTCCTTCTCCACCATCTTCTTAAAGATCTTGAATTTGTCAAATGCTTGTGATTTATCCTATAGGAAAGTGACCTGTGTCATTCTTGAAGAATCATCAATAAAGAGTATAAAATATCTTTCACTGGCAAGATCTTTTGTCCTAGTTGGACCACATAGATCTATATGTACAATTTCAAGTGGTATTGAGGTGTTATGCTCTTTTGTTGTGAATCTCACCTTAGTCTTCCTCCCTTTTACACATTCATCACAAAATGTGCTTACCGGTTTGATGATGGGTGGAATATTTATTACACACCCTCTTTTACTTACTGCAACTAAGTTATCAAAATTTATGTGGCCCAATCTTCGAGGCCACAACCAACTTTCATCAACCTGTCCCATCATGCATTGGAACTCATAGCATTCCTTCAGATTGTAAACATTACCATTTGTCCTCTTTCCTTCTACCACAACCTGACCGATACTCTCTTTCTTTATCTAGAAGCTAGTTGAGTCAAAGGTGAATTTATAACCTTTGTCACAGATCTGAGTCCCACTTAGAAAATTGTACATTAGGCCTTCCACATAATATACATCATGTGCCTTCAATTTTCCATCAATATTTAGAGTACCTTTTCCCTTTATTTTGATGGATGAGTTGTCTCTGAATCTTATTGAACCACCATTCTAGTCTTCAAGCTTGATAAATTTCTTTTTATCACCAGTCATGTAGTTGGAATGGCCACTATCTACATCCCATAAATTTTTCCTTTCAGCATGTAAGGCAGTCTGCACTATTAGACTTGATTTTTCCTCGTCATTTTCTTTCTCAACCCATACCGGTTTGGTTTCCTTCTTCTTGTCAGTTGTTATTTTGTGCTTCGGTTCAACTACCAGCTCTTAATCAGGATTTGTCTTCTTCTTCTTGATCTTCCTATTTTTATAAAACTTTTCTATATGTCCAAACTCTTGACAATTATAGTATTTCACATTTTCATTTAAAGATGAATCTTTAATTTAATTATTTTAGGACACCAGTTTATTCTTCCTACATTCAAAACTCCTATGACCAAATCTATTTCACTGATAATAGACAACTTTCATATCCCAGAGTACATTAAAAGGATTTCTACTTCATAAATTATAGTGGACTTATTGGTTAATCTAGAGTCAGCTATTATATGCCCAAATTTGTTACACCAGTAACAATAAACATGCAAGTTTGGAACATATCGGTTAGGTTGCCTTGGTCCTACAAATGACTGTCTCATCCAGGGTCTTCCTTTCATGTTGCTAACTTTGGTGAATACTTCATGGTCAAGTCTTGCATTTCTCCTTGGATCTACATGTCGATACATTGAGTGTGGCCTTCGGTTCATTGATTGTGTATACCGGTTTGTGTGGTGGTTTCTAACAACATCTGCATATGTCTTCTTACCAGTATCCTTGCTTATCATGAATGTCTTCTTACCAGTTTGCTACCTCTGCATTTTATCCCAAGTCTCCTTGGTGGATGCACAATGCATGACCTTGAAAAACTCATTATCAGACAACCCTCTAAAGATAGCATGTTTGGCCTTTGCATTGTTCTCATACTCCTAATTGGCATACAGATCAGTGGGAAGAACACTAGGGATAGTATACCCATTTTTTCCAGACATCCACATAGAAAAACCAAGGGAGGAAACATAAGTTTCCATTCTTCTGCTCCAGAAGGCATAGTTAGACCCACTAAACATGGGAGCTTTTGAGGAGGTAGACTCATTTCTTGCCATTGTGTTCTAAGACCAGAATCTACCCAAGCTTTAATCAATAGGGAACATATTCTCTAATACCAATTGTTGAACTCAATGTACCACTGAGAGGGAGTGAATCAGTGGTTTCTGAATGCTTTTCCTATTTAAAACAAACTTAAATACCAGTTATTTTCCTAAGCACTAACTAGTCAAAGCGGTAAGATAAATGTGGATACCAAAAGAGACAAATACACAAATGCAACCCACAACACCAGATGTACGAGGAAAACCCAATATGGGAAAAAGATCGTTGAGAAATGCTACTAAAGACTACTGCTCCAATCCATCCTCACAAGTGAAACAATGAATTACAAAGATTTAGGGCACCAACCCAAGGAGCACCAAACCCTACTGATTTAGGGAACCAAACCAAGGAGCACCAACCCCTACACCAAGCTCCAACTTGGTGATGTACATTGAAATACAATCTTGATACAGTTATAGATACTGGTTGCAAATGAGTTCTGCAATACTTGATCAAATATATTTATGTCCATTAACAGTCTTCTCTTCTCTCTCAGCCTCGCACCAAACTTAGTCACACTTGGATGCCTTCTTGACCAATCACACCTCACTTGTTAGCTCAACTGTCAGACCTGCAACAATTTACCATTACTCTATCTCTGTCAGTTAAACCCTCTCACCAGTTTGCCTGATAACTCACTTTGCAACTTTCTTAGAAAAAATTCTATGAAAGATGATCCTTCTCTATGCTCAAGCTCTTTTTACTATCCTACTTCACATCAAGCATCATAAATTTTTGTCTCAAGCTCACATATTTATAATCTTGGATTCCCGCCAAAGCCACATTCAAACAATATCGTGTTAGGTTTTGCCTTCTCCAACTTGATCCAAATCTGATTTAATTCGGTCTGCATTTCCAGGGATATGATCTTCATGAAATAGAAACATTACTAACAAAGCTTCCCATTCCAATGTACATTTTCTAAATATGGAGGTCCACACTATGATTTTCTTCTTTTGTCTGTGATACGAAATTAATAGCTTTGTTGTTTCCTTCAACAAATGGGTACAAAGATCAAATATTCTTGTAGGTTCAATTTAGTTGCTTGACAACTTGCCTTCCTCGTGCTACAATCCTCTGGCATCCTCTGTGACTTGCGGTTCTTTATAAAAGTTGCCCTGCTTGCTGACTTATTACATCGATGCACACTCCATCGACTTGTGCAATATCACCACCTGGCATCCACCTGTCGTGTTTGTCGACATCCACCTCTATTTAGATTACTATGTTGGTTTGAAATTCTTTGTTGACCAAGGTTGACTACCAGCTCAGTTCACCTTACCGATATAACCAACAAACATCCTCTTTACCGACATCACATCCTCTTGATACTTCATCTTTCTTTCCAGTATGTCTTCATTCCATCCTCTCTATTCTTCTCACTGGGTGTTGTTGTGATTCTTTTAACATTCCGCCTCTTCATCACAAAGAAGCATCCAACCTTCATCCTAGTGTGTGCCTTACCAATAATTTTTCTTTACTGGTAGATAACACAATTCATGTGTACCTATAGCCTTCCTTCTATCTGCTCACTCATATGTGCATTGCCATCAAATGGATAGCTCTTCTTTTACTGGTCACCACTTCTTACTTACTAGTGACCTTGCCAAACCAGTTGACATCAATGACAACTTAATGCTAATAATGCCAACAAGTATCTCTCTCTTTCTCTATTTTCCTCTCTCCCTCGCCTTTCCCCTCCCTTTGTACCTCTCTCTCTCTCACAGGTGTCTTTGTCCCATTATCTCCATCCCTCTCTCTCTCTCATAATCCCTCCATCCACCTCTCAGGTCTCTCTATATCTGCCTAATTCACCCCCTCTCTCTCTCTATCCCATTCTTTCCCTCTCTCCATACCCATCCCTTTCTCTTTCTCTCTCAAGTCTCTCTCTCTTTCCCTCCCCATTTCTCTCTCCCTCTCTTTCCCTCTTTCCCTCTCTATCTCCATATTTCCCTCTCAAGTCTCTCTCTATCTATCTCTTTATCTCTTTCACTCTCTCCATTCTCCTCACCCTCCCTTTGACCTTCTCTCTCTCTAAAGTGTCTCTCTCTCCCATTCTCTCCCTCCCCCTCTATTTGTATTTTTCTCAGATCTCTCTATTTCCCACTCTCCCTCCCACTCACTTTCTCTTTCTATTTCAAGTCTCTCTCCCTCTCACCCTCTATCTAGATTTCTTTCTCCTATTCTCTCTCTCTCTCTCTCTCTCTCTCTCTCTCTCTCTCTCTCAAGTGTCTCTATCCCATTCTCTCCCTCCCTTTCCATCTTTCCCTCCCCCATCCTCTATCTTCACTCTCCCTCTCTCCCTAGCATTATTTTCCTCTCTCCCCTTCTCTCTCTCTCTCTCTCTCTCTCTCTCTCTCTCTCTCCCTCTTCCTGTCTCTCCCTATACCATCTTCTTTCTTCCCTCTCCCTCTCTCCCTCCCATTATTTCCCTCCCCCTCTCTATCTCTCTCTATATGTCTCTCCTGTTGTCTCAAGTGTCTCTCTCTCACATTCTCTCTCTCTCCCTTTCTCTTTCTCTCTTAATTATCTCTCTCTTTTCCTCTAAAACTCTTTCTTTCTCTCTCAAGTATCTCTCCCCCTCACCCTCTCTTTCCCTCCCTTCTTTCCCCACCCTCTCTCTTCACTCTCCCTCTCTCCCTCCCAAGCTTAACCTAAGAGAGAGAGACCTAAGTGAGAGAGAGATGTAAGAGAGAGTGATAGAGGCTAACTGAGAGGGAGGAAGGGATGGAAAATGAGTAAGATACCAGAGAAAGAGACCAACTGAGAGAGAGGGAGGAAGGGAAGGGTTGAGAGAAAGGAAGAGAGGGATTGAGAGAGAGAGAGAGAGAGTTGAAGTGAGAGAGATGGAGTAAGGGAGAGGTTCAGTGAGGGGAGAGAGAGAGAGAGAGATCTCAAGTGAGAGAGAAGGAGGGAGGAAGGTAGGGCTATCTCTCTCTCAATTCTCTCCATCTCTTCTTCTCAAACCCTACCTTATCGTATCTCTCTCTCTCTCCAAGCTCTCTTCCTAATATATCACTCTCTTTCCATCAACCCTTTCGTTCCTCCCTCCATCTCTCTCAATTTATCTCCCTCTTTCTCAAGTCCCTCTCTCTCTTTCCATCACCCCTATCTCTCCCTCAACCCAGTCATCTCTCTCTCTCTCTCTTTTCATCAACTCTTACCTCCCTTAATCCATCTCTCCCACTTGGGCTCTCTCTTTGCCTCAACCCATCCCTCCATATCTCACTTAATCTCTCTCCCTTAAAACTCTCACTCTCCATCCATCCCTTCCTCCTTCTCTCCCTTATATATCCCTCTCTTTCCATCAACCCCTCCCTTCATCCCTCCGTCTCTCCTAATTGATCTCTCTCTCACCTATCTCTCCTTCAACCCATTCCTTACTCGCTCCCTCTCTCTTTCACTTTGATTCTCTCTCTCTCTCTCTCTCTCTCTCTCCTTGGTATTTGCCTTTATTTTTGTCACAAAGAGGGAGAGAGAGAGTTTAAGAGAGGGATGAAGGGAGAGTAAGAAATAGAAAGAGGGAGGAAGGTGGGTGTTAAGGGAGAGACTAGAGGGAGAGAAAGCCCAAGTGCGGGAGAGGGAGGGAGGGAGGGAGGGAGGGAAAGAGATGTAGATACCTGAGAGAGAGAGAGGTAAGGGTTGAGGAAGAGAGCGAGAGGGGGAATGTAGGGAAAGAGGAGATACCTGAGAGAATGTTGATATGAGCATGCTGAAATGAAATTTAACTATCTGAAATTTATGTGATTTCTCTAAAAACTAGATCTGCATTATAACTCCTAGAGATCTGAAACCACTCTCAATTATCCTGACAATATATACATAAAATATAACTTAAAGTATAAGTCACATTTATATTTGTCAATGTGTCTTATACTTAAATGTTATATTTAATGTATATATTCAGAGATAGAGGAAGTGATAGAGAAGGAAAATTTGTAGTTTCAAAATTCAAGATGGACTTTCCAAAATGTAAATGCATTTTGCATATATCCTATTTGACACATGGCAAATATGGTGCACACCTTATTTGGCATGCGCATAAGGGCTTTATGGCAGCCAAAAAAAAATTTGACATCTTTTTGGTCCCCCATCTTGGTGCACTCGCCCACTAGCTCCATCTACTATGCTTGAAGTGTCTCATCTTGCATGTTGTCCACCATCCCTAAATGATGTTAAGAAATATTTGGAGGCATATGACATTTTTGACTAGCTTCATTCATGTCATATATTCTCTTTTGTGTGTTTTCTTGTTCATAATGTGCTTTCCTCATGATGTGTTGCTTGACATGTTTTGGTGTTATGCTAGGTTCTATTTGGATGTGTTGGCAATTGAAACTCATTGGATTAATTTTTTTGTCATTCATGCCAACAAGATATGATGGAAGTCATAAACCGACACTAGGAAGTATATACCGATAGATACCGGCTTTGGAGCATTCAAGGCTACACCGACACCAACACTGACATTGACATCAATACTTCTTTGGAAGCCGACATCAAGGAAGATTTACTTAAATCATTTTGCAATTATTATTGTCAAGGCCAACATTTTTGTAAATATATTGTAAGCCGACATAAGGCATATTATTTGTAATAGGTATACAGGTCAGTCTCCTAGGTTATTTTTAAAAAGGTAATGGGAATATAATATGTGTGGATATAGGAGAATATAGCAGAACTATATGATGTGAAATATATGTATGGAGATCATTTTGTATGTGAATGCTATATCATGCAATGATATTTAGATAGCTTGGAAATAATTCCTAGAGGAAAAGAGTTATCGATAGCAGTTCAGATTTTATGAACCGGTATAGAGCAAAACCAGAACCAGAACTCTATTTGGCATAGTAGATGCATTCTTGAGTTCATTTTCAGTAATTTGTAGGTCCCAGAGACAACTGAGAGGGGGGGTGAATCAGTTGTCTAATAAATTCAACTAAAATTAACTTAACCAAAACATAATGCTTAATTCTAGTAAACCAAACTTTATGCCGATAAACTGTCTTATTGATTAATTGCAGTACCGGTAAAGATTAATGCATGAAATAGAAAGACATTAACATCCACAACACATAACAAAAATATTTGTATGTGGAAATCCTGTAAGGGGAAAAACCATGGTGGGAAGCCTTTCCCATAATCAAATGATACTACTGCAGATAGTATGTGTGTACAATATGGATTTTGCACATGCAGAAAGGCCAGCTACCTAGAGCTCACTGCTAAATAAAAAAATGAGAGGCACACTGACTACAATTAGATGGTTAAATCTATTGATAATGTACTGCTTAAAATAGCATCTTCAAATGTTGGATTCAGTACCAGTTTAGTTCTGGTTGCCTTCACAAAAACCTTCCTTTAACCTTCAAATGATGTCTGCGTGTATAACTCTGCTTATTTTCACATATAACCTCTTACAATCCTTTTTCTAATCGCATATCAATCTCACAAATGAGATTTTACAATTATACCATAAGCTAAGACCAATTGAATAGGTCATCTCACTAAAAGATATTACAAATAAATCGATATCCGATGCATCATGTCGGCTCAATGTATTTACAATAATAATAAATCATCTCCATAATGTGTTGTGTTGATCTAGAATAGATATGCCTACTGGTGTATATCCTAGACCTATTTGCCAGTAACAAAAAATATGCAACCCCAAATAAACCAATAACCAAATCACCAAAACCAAGTGATCAAATAATGTCTTCGACATAACCAAGTAGTCTCCAAGTCATTCCAAGTTTTGATGAACAATATAATCTACCAGTGAACCAAATACCGATGACTGTGCATAAGTCTCTGACTCGCAGGTGAACATAACAAGAATCTCCAAGTGCTAATAAGTGTTGACAAGTTATGACAAGTGTTGAGATCAATGACAAAACCATATCAACATATCCAAAATACCAAAATAATTTACTTTGGCAGAAAGCTTGTAGTCAGTGAGGCTCTTTAGTGATGAGCAATATGCTCTAGGCAGTGTGCCTTCTTGCAAATGTAGGCCCCTATTATATGTAATATCTTTTCATATGGCTAGTGAATTGATATTGTGGGTCACAAATCCCACCATGATTTTTCCTCATTGAGGTTTTCCATGTATAAATTTTGTGTGTTATGGTGTTCATTTATGTGGATGGTTTATTTGCTTCTTGTTATATGTTTATTTGTTTACTGGGATATATATGCATGGTCTAGAAAGTTAACAATTGTTCATTATGACAGAACACTGATTCACCCCCCCCCCTTCTTAGCGTTCTTGGATCCCAATAATTGGTATCAAAGCTTGGTAACTCAGAAGAAGTTTAATAGCTTGAGGAAGATCCCAAGGAACAATGTCAGAAACCAAGTCAAGCAAACATGCTCATGAAGAATGAAATGCAAGATCTAAGTATGAGGTTATCAAAAGATATTGAGGATAGAAAGAAAAAAGAAGAAAGAAGATGATCTTATTATATCTCTAAAGAAAAAATTTGATGAATGTGATAGATTGACTCATGAGAATAATTTGTTGAGAACTGATTTGGCACACTCCCAGAACAATGAACAAGAACTTAAAAGACAAGTAACCACTTTGAGAGATGATTTGACTACTACAAGTGAGTATAAAGAAAATTTTAGGATCACTGATGCACAATTGGATGACTTATTGAAAAGACAAAGATAGATTGATGATTCTAGAGGACTTGGATTTGTGCAAGATGAATGCTCCGGTACTGCAAATGAAGATCAGACAACTGGTATGCAGAACTCATCAGAACAGAGGAAATCGGTAAGGCAATCTAATTCTTATAAATTCAATGGTAGATGTTTTGTTTGCATTAAATTTGGGCATATGGCTAAACAATGTAGAAATAAGGCAAATCAAAACTACAATTTTGTTCCTGGTCAATGTACAAACTGCAAGAAATATGGTCATAGATTAGAAGATTGTAGAATGAATGTTAAATGTCATGCATGTGGAAAGTTTGGACATTTTCTAATCATTGTAGGTCAAGAAATGATACTGGATATGTCAAAGCAATTCAGAAGAAAAATTTTACATGTTATGCATGCAACAAAATAGGTCATATTGCTAAATATTGTAGAAGCAATACTGAACCAATTAATAATGATAAAGATAATGTGAAAGGAAAGTAGAAGGTAGATGAAATAAAAAAAGATCACACAAAGAGATGGGTTAGAAAATCAGAAAAATCAAGTGGAGATGGATCTATATTGGTAACTCCACCAGTAGAATAGAGTATTCCTCCATTCATAGGAAATTCCACCAGTAACTGAGGAATAAGCCTTAGGGCTTGGAAAAGTCATTGCTAAATTTTGCATATTACCCCGGAAGAGATCTAAGAAGATCTGGATAATTGTGTTCATCCTTGATGAAGGTTCACCTGACACATAACTATGAAATAGACATCCATAGGGTTGTTGGTGAAGAATTTAATACAAGAAAATAGGGTTTTATTCACTGATAAAAGAGGGTAAGTGAATTGATTTTCACTCACCAAGCATTCAAACATTCAGAGCAAAGTAAAGGAGTCAAGAGAAAGCAAAAGCATTGTGAAAAGATTTTGAGCAGTTATCAACATTCCACTGACAGTCACTCTTAGGTATTTTTCGACATGGCATCTGGATCTTCAGCTCTTACTTTTATTTCAAATCCCACCATTGTTGAAGTTAGGGATAGTTTAAGGCCAGTATTGAAGGAGGTTCCTGAAATTGCTAAAAAGAAAGACTCTACAGGAGCATTTTCTAGGGTTCCTGATGGCATAATGTATGTTGAAGATGTGAGGGCATACATTCACTCCACCCTTGAAGATTTGGGCACTAAAGACATCAAAATCATGTGTCAATCTATGATATTGGGGGACTCCAAAACCATCAAACCAAAATTCAAAGTAATTGAGGATCTAGGGTTAACCAGTATTCTGTACATATCAGAATTCAAGGATGAAGTGATCAGATACATTCTGAGCAGGGTTCACAATGAATTTATTTGGCTAGATAGGCCTTACATGACCATGATGGAGGAAATTCAAGCTATCACTGGCTTACCTAGGGTTGAACAAGAGGCTGGCAAGAAAATATCCAACACAAAGGTCAAAAAACTCAACAATGCTACACTTGATTGTAGATCAATAAGGATAAACACAATCCCCAACATAGATATAAAGTTTGCAAGAATGATCATAGGTTACAAGGTAACTCAATCCAACTAATTGAATTCTATTGCTAGTTCATGCATTCATGTTGCATATCAGATGCTGAGGAATAATGTGAAATATGATTTATGTGATTGGATGAGGAGTGGGTTGATCATGTTAAACCTTGGAAAGATCAAAGGAATCAAGAAAGGAACCTTTAGATATGGAAACTTGATCATTTGTTTAATTATTTACTTCCTAAATGAGCTACTCGGTATAGGGAAGAAGCATTGGGCTCATACCAAAAGGTATGCAAATCAAGGAAGCTATCACCGGTCTTGGTACCAATAGAGATGAGAAATTTTGGGGGTATTTTAAGACTTTTCAAGAAAACATGAGGAAAAGGGAGATAATTTCAAAGAACATTATGGAGAAGTATTCCATTGATATCTATTTCATGGTAAAAACTAATCAAACTCTTATGGAAACAGTTGAACCTAGGCAAATTTGGGTTAGTGAGCTTGGATATGAGGTGGATGATATTTT
The DNA here is from genome assembly GCF_030272615.1 of Cryptomeria japonica. Lineage (NCBI taxonomy): Eukaryota > Viridiplantae > Streptophyta > Pinopsida > Cupressales > Cupressaceae > Cryptomeria > Cryptomeria japonica. The sequence continues at coordinate 286,406,710 of NC_081409.1, read as the reverse complement.
TTTTGAACTCTATGCAAAGATGTTGTTAGATGCCCCATTAGATGATAAGAAAAAACATTTTGGTACAACATGAGAGAAAGATATTGAAGTGAAAACCAACTTTAATAGGAAGAGAAGAGAGAAGAAAATATAAAATATGTTTGCATATGTACAAGATGTATTTATAAGATAGACAGACAACTGGGTTCTAAATCAAAACAGGTTGCTAAACCGGTAGAGGTTGGTACCGTAGAAGTGAAGAAGCCACAAGTTCACATTCTCCCTATTACTTCAGACTCTGATCCTAAGGATAATGAACCTCTGGCTTTCAGACGGGTACAAAGGAAGAATGTGGTAAAACCACAGGTAGAGCAGAAGAAGGCAGAGCCTAGGAGGAGACTTGTTAGAAAGGTAACTAAGCCTAGTGTACCTCCGACACTGACAAGTAAGCCTATGAAAAAGATGAAACCGGCCACATCGGCAACCACAAGAAAAAAGAAGAAGAGTGATGATACCAGAACTGGTAAGACCACAATGACTTGTGTTGAGCTTATTGATAAAATTACAAAAGATGGAATATTAAAAAATATATATAAATATTATGAAGATTTAGAAGAGAATGAGTAAAGTGAATTAGAAGAGGTTATTTTGTTGTATATAGACATCTATAAGAAAGCCTTAATTGAAATTTTGAAGGAGATACCTCTATCCTTGTATAATAAACCTAAGGCTAGGAGACTTGATGTTGTCAAGAGAGATAGGGAGATCAAAGAAGTTGCACTTTTGGAATTGTGTTGTACTATAAATAATGAGGAAATGAAAACATGTATTGACACTGCAAATAGGACAATATTTGGTAGCAAATCATGATAGATAAGCCTTATGATGGGGAGAGTAAATGAGGTGGTAAATGAGACAAGTAAGGGATGGACCAAATTCTTTCAGAAAAACCCATAATTTCTCACATCTCAAGAAGAATTTGCAAGGGCAAGGTCTTCTACCATTCCTAACAAATCAAAAGGGAAAGGCATTTTGGGTAGTTCAACTCTAGTTTTGACACAACCGGTAGTAACTATAGATACTCAAACACAACCGACAACTAAGGAGAGTGTACAGTCTATACTGGCACAAACCATTTTTTAGCAAGGGAATGTACATGACATTGGAAATTTTGTGGACAATAATCCACCAGCAGTAACCGATATTGCACCAAGTGGCGAAGACACCCATGCAATAGAGGTTGAGATGGACAAGGTAAAAGCCACTCAGTCTATACCAGAAGGCAAAATTGATTCCCAAGAAAATGTTTTGGCAATTAACACTTCTCAGGTTGACAAGAAATCAGTCTCTGAGTTGACTCCAACTGAATTAATGATGATGGATACTCAGAAATTACTAAAGGAAGGTAGTATAGATAAAGGATTAATTGATCAACCAGTCTCTCTATTGCACAGATTACTACCTGATTGTCAGATTGAAGATAGAGCAAACCCTTCTGGTAAGCTCAAGAATTTAATAGAGCACAAATCCAACAATTTTCAATCTCTGAGGCAGATAGCAGACCGACAAGCTTTTGACATTTTTATAGCAGAAAAAAGAACAACTTTTGATCATCTTATAGAAACCGGGAAGAAGAAAATTGAGGAAAAACTTATCACAATTGCGGTTTGTTTAAAACAATGTACAAATATCTACAGAGTGTTTTGTAACATAGAAAGTCTTACAACTAATGTAGATAGTAGATTGAAGGAGTTATATGATAAGAAGGATAAAATTGCTAACTCTTTTGATGGATTGACTACACTAACCACATTTGTTGATGGACAAATTTTGTCCTTGGAGAACCAAATTTTTGCTTTTGAGAAGGAGAGATAAAATCATGAGGAGAACAAGCAATCTAAGATGATTGGTAAGTCCTAGACTAGATTCATTGGGTGTTTGCAAGAAAGAGTGCATGGATATGATAGTTAAACCCACACCGACAGATATCCAAGAGAAAGAAACACTTTCCCACTTACTAAGTGGACTTGCATCTATTTTTTATACTTTCAAATCTGGTTGGGATACATATCTCCAGTAAAACTAACAATATTATTTTATTTCTTTTATTCTTTCACCGGTCTTTGGCATTAATGTAAAAGGGGGAGTATGTTCATATGTGAAAAATATCAAGGGAACACATTTTAGATGGAGTATATAGCGTAGGGTGAGCATATCGATAGGGAATCCATTTTTCACATGAGTGTTGCCATCAATACCAAAGGGGGAGATTGTTCATAATTGATACTCATTGGATTAATTTTTTTGTCATTTATGGCAAAAAGATATGATGGAAGTCATAAACCGGCACTAGGAAGCATATACCGATAGATACCAGCTTTGGAGCATCCAGGGCTACACTGGCACCAACACCGACATCGACACCAATAATTCTTTGGAAGCCAATGTCAAGGAGGATTTACTTAAATCATTTTAAAATTATTATTGTCAAGGCCGACATTTTTGTAAATGTATTGTAAGATGACATAAGGGATATCATTTGTAATAGGTATATAGGTCAGTTTGCTAGATTATTTTTAAAAAGTAATGAGAATATAATATGTGTGGATATAAGAGAATATAGCAGAACTATATGATGCGAAATGTATGTATGGAGATCATTTTTTATGTGAATTATATATCATGCAATGATCTATAGATAGCTTGGAAAGCATTCCTAGAGGAGAAGAGATACCGGTAGCAGTTTAGAGTTTATGAATCGGTACATAGAAGAACCAAAACCAAAACTCTATTTGGCATAGTAGATGCATTCTTGAGTTCATTTTCAGTAATTTACTTTGGCAAAAAGATTGTAGTTAGTGAGGCTCTTTAGTGATGAATAGTATGCTCTAGGCAGTGTGCCTTCCTACAAGTGCAAGCCCCTATTATATGTAATATCTTTTCATATGGCTAGTGAACTGATATTGTGGGTCACAAATCCCATCGTGCTTTTTCCTCATTGAGGTTTTCCATGTATAAATTATGTTTTATGGTGTTCATTTATGTGGATGGTTTATTTTATTCTTATCATGTTTATTTGTTTACTGGTATATATATGCATGGTCTAGAAAGTTAAAAACTATTCATTCCCCACCTCTCAGTGTTCTTGGATCCCAATAGGATGTCCCTTGTTACTCCATTGGTGTAAAGTAATAAAGAGGCCAAATCCATTGTGACATTGCTCTATTTGTATCTTAATTCTTTTATATGTCATATCTATGTTATTTCATACATGTTCTATTATTCATAAATGTGCCTTGTGTTGTCTACTTGGAGAAGATGCAAAGCATTGAGATATTTTCTTGGTCTCTTCCATGTTGACTCAAAAAGACACTTATTTTTTTTTATCTCTTGTGCTCTTCTTTCATTGTGTCTGTAGTTCCACTACCTATGGTGGATGAGGTCAATTCAATACAAATATTCTTGATATACATTATTTATCATAAGAGCATACTAAACCAAAAGTTAGAAGATCTCTTATGTGATTTTTTTTATATGTTGTGTGACCATTATCCTTTGATTTTTCCTTTATTGGGGACATCTCATTGTGGTAACATTCTTGTATTTTTTATGCATGCTACCTTAAAGAAATTGTTCCCAATAAGGTGTATGCAACTAATTCAATGTGGGAGCATATACTCTGCTCAATGCTACACTTTATGGACATACGATGGCATGTTTTTGATACTTAAGTTACTTTACAAACTAAGCCTTTTAGTTTGTAATTTGATATTTTATTTCATGACTAATAGTAAGAAAATCTTACTAGGCCAGTGCAATCATTCTCTCTCTCCCTTTCATGTGTTATCCATTTTATCTTGATATTAGAGTAGTAAGATCCTAAAGTCCCTAGGAACTTTGTGTTTATTGTCTCTTTGATATGTTGGTGAAAGTTTTTCAATGCGACTTTGTACCACCATTAGTATTTTTAGTCTCATATTCCTGCTAAAGTGGGGGCTAAATGTAGCATCATAAATTGTATTCACATACATTTTCATTCTCATTTAGACCTCACCTTGGTTCTTTGACTCTCAATGCCCGATGCCTATTTTGATTCTACTCACACCATCCATAAAAGAGTAATTTCATTGCCTTCCCTACCTTCTCCCCAAACTTTAGTCTTGATTCTTAGGACCTGGGCATTGGGCGCCCTCGTCCTAGCTCATGACTAGGGTGCCTAGTGCCCCGGTCCTCTTAATTATGATCCAAATTTGGTCCTCACAATGGTCAACTCAAGTGAGAAGGAAATCTAACCCCATGTCAGCCTACTCTGAAAAATTTAATTAATTTTTGGGCAACCAAGTATAAAAGGAGGTATACCCCTCTCATTTTAAATCTAACAAGAAATCTCCTAAATGAAATCAAGATCCTAATTCAATTCAAGTGAGAATACATTCATCCTGCATTGGAGAAGAAGTGAAGTTCAAGCATTCAAGATGGCATCCATGATCAACCTTCTATGAAGAGATTCTACATGAAACCCTAAAACCATTACATGAGGATCCAAACAAGCTTCATCAAGGTATACATTTCAATTACAAGAATTTTGTTTTAGATCTATCCTTTCCCTTAAAAGGAAAGCTTCTTTTTGAAATTTCCATTTCAATTTCTATTTCAATTTCAAGGTTAATTTCTAAACCAAGGTTTGACCCAATGCAAACCACCATCCACAATACTTTCTTCTCTCTTTCTATGTGCAAGGAATCAACTCAGGAGTTGTACTTAGAGATTTTGATAGAGTTGATAGTGACGAATAGGTTTATCTTTCAATAGAGAAAAATTCAAAGGACTAGGGTGAATCTCTACTACCTAGTCCCAAAAAATTAAGCTGAACTTTTGGGTTTAGATTCTAAACATCTCCTTCTACCCAAATACCTATCTATGGCTCTATTTGATATCTATAGCAATCTGTTTTTGCCATTTACTCTCAATTATCTATTTTTTTCCCCTAAATTCAAACTATATAATTCCAATTAAACTTTAAACTCAAGCAAAGGGGGAATAAAGAATACAATAAACATTCAACCCTCTTCCTAATATAATTAAGGTTGGACCTAGTGTATTCATCCTCCTTTTAATGTAATTAATGTGAAAGTTAGGTTATTTCTTAGTTTACAAAGCATAATTTTTGAAACCCTAATTTATTCATTACATTACAGTTATAAATTCCAAGACTTGGGGAATTTTAAATAAATTAGATGGTTAAAAGGTAATGCTCTAGGAAATAGATCCAATTACTTTGAGAACATAATAGACTTAAGTTGTAACTATAGAGTCATAAATTCTACACCTTTGCTAGGGTATCAAATTTCACGCTTGCTTAGCACTCATTTTAGTGTGTCTCATTCTAGTATGCATTATAGGACTTCATTACAAATTTATTAAATAATTAGCTCAAAATTATGTGATTTCTCTCTTAATAATATCTTACACGGGCCCTTAATCATAGGTGTGCCCTTTAATTATTTCATCTCCTCATGTCTTACCTACAGGTCAGCTCTATTTTAACATGTGTGACCTTTTTGTATTTTACCCTAAGCTTAAAATTCAATTCACATTCAATACTTACCCCTCCTTGGTATTATGGGCCTTAGGTTTAAATTTAGGCCCACATCAGAGAGATTGGGTTAATTAGGGTGCCCTACTCACAAGAGTGGGCCAATCTGGGCACCCTGCTTGCCCATGTTTTAGCTCAAATTTAAACAACTTATGGTTAGCTTGTTTGAGTGGGATTTTTAAGCCCACATCATCCTAGTCCAAGATTTGCATCCTAAAATCCCTAGTGAGGTATAAAGGCAAGTTATCTCACCTCAATTTGAGGAGGAAAACAACTATGAAGGATTCACTCTATAATTCCAAAACATCCTATGAGGTGAAGATCTGCAAATCAAAGGAAACAGAAATAAACATAAAGATTCAATCTATTTAAATTCATCATCAACATAGAAGCTTCATGAAAATTTGGAGGATAATAGGTAATTATCAACTAATGATTAGCTTGTACCTCTCCCTTTGGGTGTGGTATGATTTCATGTTATTCTCCTATTTCTACATACAAGCTTCAAATCTAAGTTTCATTATTTCAAGTTATGTGATTTATGTAATTTAATTTTCAATATCATTTAGGTCTTTACTCTAATACATTTGAGTAGATCTCTAGGCTATTTTTATGCATATTTAGCTCACAACAATTGTAGGCACACTTAAGGTTCAAGAGCACAAACAATTACAATTTTAACATTGTCTATTTGTGGAAGTGGAAATCAACAAAATAGGGGATTGAATAAGGAAAACCCCTATATAGCCACACACACACCATTTCTCTATACTACAGGTTCAACTATATGTTCAAATCAAATTTTAGCATAAGAAAACATCTTCTGACACTATCACAAACTTAGATCTCAAATTTCAGCCTCTATTATAGGGAGTTAGTCACCTACACTAGTACATTTGGGGATGATTTATGATGGCCTATTGTCAGAATTTTGACTATTTTTCATCGGACTGCTGACAAATGAAGCCATCGAAACTCGTCATTGGTCATTTCGATGATGCCATCTACCATAAGAATTTCGACAACATCTTGAACTCTTCCGACAATGGCCATGACCACTCATCCGGTGAGATAATGTCATTAGATGTAAAGCATCCTTGTCAGATGGATGTCGGAATTACGATGTCTACCAAGAACTTGCACCGATGAGGATTACGACAAGTGTCTGACAATAGAGTGTTATCGGACATACAACATCGTCATCGGATGTTTCATCGATTGGCATTGTAATTCTGACTCTTGCCAGGAACTATGCACCGATGAGGATGTTGTTTGTCGAACAGTTTGGTCATCGGTGCAAAGTTGGGAGGATGTTGAAATTCCAATGGTGATTTTCTTTTATTAAAAAATAATAATATGCATGCCAATTATAATGGTGCTTGTTGGTTCCAATATATCAGGATAGCTAATTCGATCTAGTAATGCCAGTATTGAAGGAGCTAATCGGAATAGCTATATCGAACGCCAATATTGAGAAGCTTGTCAGAATAACTAACAAGGGAGAAATAAAAACATTTCACAATAGCAGTGAGGTGAAGTTGTCTAGACGAAGAAAGTATAAGCTTAAGTGTCATTTGAGCTTATCAGGATAACCCATGAAGTCAAAATAACATATTAGAGACATTCTGACCAGTGAGAAGTATCCCGATGACATGTAAACAAGGCGGTATCAGGGAAACTATCCCAACTATACACCTGCAGTTGGAAGATGGATATCGGTGGAATCTATGATGATACAGAGAATGATACCCTTATTGGCAAAGCTGATAAAAGTCAGAGTAATAGGATCATCAAAAGGTCGATAGAACATCCTATCCCGATAATGAATATATCTAATAATATCGGAATAAGATACTCCGATAATGCATCCTCTTCTAAGTACCTATATCAGTATAACTTATAAAGATGGGATAATATCTTTCTGTTACACCGATGGTAAAGGTAATTCCAATAAAGCACTACTTAAGAGGTATTCAGGATAACTTACATAAATAGAATAGCACATAAAAGTCACTTCAATCAATGAAGTTATCCCGATGCTTTACAAATGAAACAATGTCGGGAAAGTTATCCCAATCTGACATTCACAAAATAAACAACCCAATAGAAAATGTGAGAAGGATAAAACTCTTATTGGGATAATTTGTAGTGTCGGGAAAATGAACTTTGGGTATGTCGATAGTTAAAACAATGCCGATGGGCACCAACCGAGACATTATAGGTGTAGATAGATAAAAAATAAAACAAATTGAAGATTACTTATCAGGATAACTCAAACCGAAATGACACAAGAGGTAGATGGTTACTAATATAACCATATTTATCTATGGCAACTAATTTGTCAGAAAAACACCAAATTTGGAGCAATGACGAAAGGAGTTAAGCCAATGTCCTACATCATCAGAAAATTCAAATTTCAAAATGATGGCACATTGATTCACAAAGTTAAGGCACATTTATTGTTGCACAAAAGACTCTTTCTAAGAAGCGTATTTAAGAGAATGTTGCATTTAGAATTACAGAGACTTTGAGATGGTATTGAGGTAGGTTGAAGGCACATTGGACAATGGTGAGTAAGTGCTTTGATCCATTCCCCTGTTAGTGTTTCGAATAGTCTGTTAAATTGCCTGTGAAATGGAAAACCATATTGGTTCTACAAAGAGACAAAGAGGGGAAACACACAAGGGTAAGGGAAAGAAACAAAAAACAAGTGAGATAAGTCCTAAAACTAAGGATGAAGATAGAAAACTAAATCAGGACTTGCTAGATCAACTGCCAATTTCCACCCCAAAACCTAAGAGATCTGCAGAGTAGAAATTAGAGGATAATTATACTCATGTGGGAGATGTGTACACAACCATCAAGGGATATGAATTATATTTGTTTCACTATCACAAATGAGAGAAACCATAACCCATTTGCAATCCATGGCAGCTAGGTCTGGGAAAACTTGTAGTCCAAAATGTCTTTGTTAATATTGATCTCCTAGAATTGTTAGCACTGAATTTTAATTCAAACAAAAGAGAAATATGTGACTGAGATGGAAATCCTCGTTTCTTTGTCTCATGAGAAGCAGTTTCCAAGGTTTTGGATTTTCCTAGAGTTTATGACCATCCCATCATTCTTAAAAATCTATTAGAGGAATACAAAAGATTGGATACCACTTATGCTGGGTGGAGATTACCATTTCATTTTTTGAATCCTGAGGTCCCATTGGAAACAAAGGAAAGTCTGACATTTCATGTAAATCTATTCAAGGACTACTTAAAATAAACATATTATTCAGTAGGACAAGTACTGGGGCTAAATACTCCAGATTTCATTAGAATTGAATCCATGGTCATTGCAACAAACATTTAATCACAGAAAGCCAAAGAATTTGACTATGCAACATTTGTGGTAGAACAACTTGTCCTTGGACTCACAGCCATCCAGAGGGACTCTACAAAAATTCACTTCTCGCACTATTCCCTACTTATGCATATGGTGCTATTATATGGGCACAAGATGGGTCTATGGCCCAAAGAGATGAATATAAGAAGACATGATGATAAAAACCATTCTCTACCAGTCCAATTATGGACTTCAATATCGGATTGCAGATTTCTTAGATCAAATTACATTCATTTTGAAGAATATTTTGTTAAAACACTTTACTAGTTTTATAGTTATCCTTACCACTCTGCACTTTTAGAAGATGTAAAGAGATTCTTGAGGCCTATAGACTTTGGGGTACCAAAAGATGTCAAACATGATCGAGGAGATTGGTACTGCTTCTCCAATGTAAAAATGATAAGGGTTTATGGCTTTGAAGATTCCCAATAGGATAGCTTATCTAGATATCATAAGGCAAATGGGGGAATCAAATTCTATGCATATGGCTTCAAATGATAAGCAATCATTTATGCCTGGGACTCTATGCATAGGAGAATTGTTGTAAATGGAAGAGAAGGGAAAGAACTCACATGGAACAAAATGTTCTATTATAACATGAAATTGGGAGCACCAAGAAAAGGCTTTGACCCAGAGGGGTATATTCATTCGATGAGAAAAAGGCAGAAACTAGGTGCCTATGAACACATCCTATATCTAAGAGATGAATTGATAAGAAATCTGGATGAAAAGGATGTTGAAGTGGCTATAGATGATCACAATAGAGATGTTGAACAAAAGGCTAAGGAGAAGAAGACTATAAACATATCATCTTCAAAGGATAAGGAATCATTAGAGGAGGATGAGCTCTCATTGGAACAATTCTCTAAAATACTGATTGAGGAACACATGCTGCCTATAAGAGATCCTAATGAAGGAGCCCTGGTAGAAGATGATCCAAGGCAATTGGCATGTCACACTCTAATATCTGATGATGATTTCATAGCATCTCCTGAGTTCATGTCAATTTTATATAAGATAAAAGGGAAAGCAATCAGAGAAAATGTCGATGAGGTCAATACCTCCAATGAAAGGCAATTATTTGTCACCTTAGAAAATGAAGTAGCAGAAGAAATGACTCTGATGACTCCTAAAAAGGGGAGGAAGCTTCTAAAGGATGCCAGTGTTTTGATTTTTCCTGGGTGGGATATGAATTCAGCCCTGATCTTTGATAGTTTTCTCCATGATGTTGGTGCCAAGCATAAATTATCTCCTGACAGTGTGACCCAAGTGTATATGGGATCACTATACAACCCTAACAAGAATTCCATGCAAATATGGTCACTATATCCTCTGAGCAAAAATACTATGGTTATTTATACTCAGAAGGCCTTCGGGCACATTATGACCTTACAGGTTGGAGAGGTAGACCCCATGATGATAGTAGGGTTAGGGGTAAACATAACCAAATTGAACAAAGCATAGATTCAATTCTTGGTGAAAGAAAACCAATCAAATAAGCTTGAAATTATAAAAATGAGAACAAAGATTGATCAACTTAGAGAAATGAAAAAATAGGGGGAGCCACAAAGATTGTTAATACAAGGTGAATCTGCCCAACCCCAAACCAAGGCTGATCAATTGAAGGAAGAAAACTATCAATTGCAGGCCTAGTTGAAGACAACAAAAAGTGAAACCATGTCAGCCCTGATTCAACAAATATTCACTAATATGATGACATGGATGGATAAATATTGGGATACATACAACAAGAACCACACTGTCATAGAAGAACATGAGTGGTTGGATAAGCAGCTACATGAGAAAATCTTGGAATTGCAAAATAGGGATAAGAGACAACCTAGTGATATACAGAACTGTGAAGATCTGATAAAGGCTCACAAAGAATACCTAGAGGAGTTGAGAGAAGACGGAGAAACCTTCCTCGATGGAAAAATGAATAGTATTCCTTCATTGCTTAGTAATAATGGAAAACAAAAGGAAAAGGTGGGTTGGACCTGTGACTGCTAGCATATACTCCGGAGTGCACTGAAAGTAGTAGAAGACCAAGATGTTGAAAAGGTAGTGGTTTCATAAAGAGCATGGTTTTGATGGAAGTAGAATCCCGAGACACCTTCTATGATTGTGATACCAGATACAATGAGAAGTATCTAGCACATCTAACTAGTGTGCATTTGTGTTTAACTAAGTGATTAGTTTGTTATTTCTCTTTTGTTTTCAAAAGACTTGGATCAAAAGGCATGACCTTTTGATATGATATAATATTCAATGTAATCATTTGATAGGGGAGTTTTTTGGTAGGAGAAAATAGATTAAAAAAAGTGAAGAACAGTTTTTCTTTCTGTACTGAAGAACAATACATTATTTTTAGATTAATACAAAGACAATTCCTTTATTTGCAAAAGGTGTTATGGATTCTTTCATTGTGAAAATTAGTTCTCTATTATAATCGTCTATAATTGATGATTGCTACACTAGATCTCTGTGCAAAAAGGTTGTGTGTTATACTATTTTGGTGGTAGAAAAATAGTGATTCATTTGCAAAGTTGCATGCACTTTCAAGGATGCAAGTAGTAGCAAAATCAGTTAGAGGATGTGAGTTATGATGCACTTCTAAATACAAAATGCATTAAAAGTATATAGAACTAAAGAAAATACAATAAGTTCTTGAATGAATAGTTCAAAACATGAAGCAAAAAAGAAAAAATGTATAGTTTAAACCATGAAGCAAAAAAGAAAGATAAAAGAAATAGTAATATTATAACACTTGGTACCAATTTGAATACTTGGTTCCTCCCCCTATTACTTACAAGATAATACTATGCTCTAGATGTCAAAGGAAATTTGGTCATGTGCATTGATCGCTACAATTTGGAATGCAAAAGAGGGAATGTACCCAACAATCCGCTACAAATTTAAGAACAAAGAGATTCTATGGCACCGAGAGGTTGCAATCATAGACTATGATGGCCATAATCCCTGTTGCAGCAATAACGAGATGTGAGGTAACAGTTATTAAATTTGGATGAACTCAAAGAGAGATTTACAATACAACCTACCCTTTATGATACCTAATTGAAAAAATGGATGCAATGCAAGTCCTTGTATCGATAATGTCTGGTAGATAGTAAAACACTAGAACAATAAATTCCATATAAAAGTGGTTAGACTTAAAATGATAAGGAAAATTTAAAAATGCTAAATAAAATATCAACTAATAAAAAAACTTACAAGGATGAGGCATATTCATAACTTTGTAGTCGTGCCATGGATATCAACACTAGAAGCAACTCATATTGTTAGTGTACATACAAGACAATATGGGAGTTCCTTATACCCAACAAATTGTGGTGTTATTGTTCGCATTGGCTCTATTGGACCCTGCAATTAAGATTCAATATACATTATTCAAGAAGATTAGCTGTGCAACATAATAAAATATTGAAAAGTGTGTTATCTTATTGAGCTTCGCTTGGTTTTGAGAATAGTTTAAGCTCATTTGCCCCCCCCTCCAACATCACTCTAAATTCTCCGTTAACATCTAATAGTCATTCATTCTTTCTACCAATAATAAAATATAACATTCATTCATTAATATCACATAATGTTCATTAACACATAACATTGATTAACAGTAATTAACACACAACATCCATCAATATTAATTAACACATATCATTCATAACCATTCATTAGCACATAATTACAATCATTAACACATAAAAATCAATCATTATCAAATAAGGTAGATTACAATCATTTCTTGTTTTTGTTTTTTATTTGAAGCTATGTAAAGAATAAGTGGAGCATTGTGTTCTTCATCATTTCCCCCCTCTTCAGTTGTTTTGCCCTCTACTTGTGATCTTAAGGTATTCCTAGTCCTATACTAAGGGCAAGGACACTGAAGCAAAGGGGGGTCCTCTACAATAACAAAGAAATGGGTTAAATTCAAAATATTTTTTATTATTGTTACAAGTATTTCATTAATTTAAATAACATAACCATGACTCTCTTTACCTGGTGGGGCCACATCATTTTGTCTAGCCTCAACCTCAACATGCTAAACACCCTCTAGATCCTCTGGAGTTGAAATACTAAAGGTTACATTAATGCTGAACACCAATTGCAATTAAATTTGTTTAAAGGAATAACAATGGTCCTCTTTACCTGATTGGGGAACATCATGTTCCTAATGTTGTGTACCCAGATCATGCTCCACTTGGTCACCACCGACTACATGCTTTAAAATATTAACAAAAAAGGTTACATTAATTACTACACTAATTACAATTTAAGATTTTTAATTGCAATAATAATTACAAAAAAAAATTGAATAGCAAATGAATACCTCCACTACTAGGATGCACATCCAGACCTTAATGTGCAGGTCGTGTTTCACGATCAACAGGTTGCATTCTAATTTCATGCACATTGTTATTATTGCTTGCTTATTTAAAATAGAATTATTTACTTTATGTTGGAACTCAACATCAATTAGATTATTGGTAATGTTTTCAATTTGAAACAATTTTCATTTAGCTTATTTACCTGTGTGACAGATGCACCAGAATCTTGTGTTTGCCCACTCAATTCTAGTAGCCATTCAGCCACGGCTGTATAGCCTTACTGGTAGGAAATTCTCTTGTCATCTTCTCTAGTGCTCTATTGAGTTCAGAGCCCTCCATTTTTTCTTGGTATCATGAATTTTGTTTGCATTGTTTGATAAAAAAAAATTGTCTACAATTTATAAATATTTTGATGTGATATTTCATTTACTGATACATACAATTCGTGTGGCAAGTTTCATTTAACCACCAAAGTTGAGTTTGTGTTGCCCATGCTTTTCTTGTCTTTCCTTGGTTGCTTTTGACGTGTCACTCAGTCTATGAAAAGTTTGAAATATGTTAGATTATATAAATATAAAGAGTAATTAATTAATACTTAATTACATTCTTAATAGTATCCCATACCTTCTTCTGACATTTGCTGGTGTATTTCCTTTTTTATTTTCAATTCTCTCCTTGGCATCCAAAATCAGGTCCTTCCACTCTCTCTTTGGAATCATGGGGGGATGCTCGTACTTTACGTTCTTCTCTAAATGGGTCTTGCATTGGTCCCTCACATACTTTAGATATGTGCAAGCTTTTTTAAGGAGCTTGGTTTTGTCAAATGTGTCATTTCCAAACAGCTCAACCATACGGTTTGTCAATTCATCTTTTAACCTTTTTTCTTGGTCATTCCACCTTTTAAAGAAAAAAAAAAACTATTAGATTAAAAAATGAGCTGAAGCTACCTTTATTATAGTTCAAGAAATGTATCAAAGCAAAACTATTCTATCAATGATATGAAATCAAAATAGTGGATTAGGGTTAGTTCAGATGTGATGTTCCACCTTTTATGTATGGTGGGCCCAAATATCTGCAATGCAATCTCTTCAACTTGGTGTATGAGGTAGTGTTCTTATACATTGAAAAAATCTGAAGGTAGACACTTTTGCATTTCATACATTAGATGAGGAATTTTTCTCTTCCAATATTTTATATCTTCTTTATGGATTTGTTTACATGACAACCACCTACAAGATATTCAAGATGCAAAAATATATTACATAACAAGTAAAACAAATTGCAAATATAATATCTATACAATGAATTGAACAAATATCACTACTTACCTCATGTATTTTCCAAGATCATATATGACTTTCATGACATTATTGTCGAAGTGGTCTGGGAGAGATAGAGGTAGAACGTATTGCAACAATTATAAAATTATCTTTTCATTTTTTTCTAACATAATACAATGAAAAGTACATGTGCAGTATACAAATATATAGTAAATACACAATAACATGAATTACCTTAATGAAGGTATGCCAATCATGTGTTTTCATCCCTGGCCCAAATTAACTTTACTTTGATATGAGATTGTTTATGTTTGCAGCAAATCCTGTGGGAAATTGAATTTTTTGTATGAATTCTTTTATAGCATTGCTTTGATGGTTTGTTAATAACAAAGGAAGGTCACTTATATTAGTCTGGTCTCCATGGCTATTTGATTGAATGACATTTTTCATTGCATGATTGGATTCTTGAATGTTAGTACAAATTTTGAGAATTTTTCTATGTCACACCTTCCATCCAATATTTTCCATAATGTCTCTGTTATATTCTTTCCAATATGCATAGTATCAAACAAATGCACAATTTGTAACCACTCATAGTAGGGCAACCTACTAAATTGTCGGGGATAACTTTTTAGTCCCTTAGGAAGGTGGTCATTAATGCCTTGATGACCTTCACGATCATCAATCACATCATCAGTAAACAAAACACGATAGAAAAGATGTTTTATGACATAAACCATTAGACGGAATGGCATTACCTTGACGATTAATTCTATTATATTCCAACTTCCATAGGTGAGGTGTCATTCTTTATGGCTTTGATGTATTCTCTTCTTTCCCATTGAAAAGATGTTTTTTAGTATTTTGATATGATTTTTGTGGAGAAAGTGCCTATACTCATCAAACACCTGCTTTCCTAAACTTTTTGAATGACAAGATTTCATCTTTGGACCACAAACTGGACATACAAATATTCCCTTTGTTTGAAGACCTACAAGATAATGTATAATTGGATTAAATATGTTAATTTTTTTAATTATAATTATAATGCAAAACTTGAACACCATAACATACCACAAAAATGTGTTAGCCCTGGGGCATCGTGTATTTTCCATACAAGCATCACATGGAATTAAAATTATCTTTGTCCTATTGGTCTAGAGACGTCATACATAGTGACACCATTCCATAACTCCAACAACTTGTCGATAAGAGGCTCAATATATACATTCATATCTTTAACCTGGTACTTACCTAACCGAATGAATAAAAACATTACATAATTATTATGACCATTTTATTGCAATATTTATAATTAAATGTAGATGACTACTAAATGATAAATTACATGGAACAATCATTTCCAACATTGTGTGTTCCCTCTTTATCGACATCCATGGAGGAATGCTATTGTTGATAACAAAAATAGGCCACACCGAGTAAACAGATCTTAGTTCTCCAAATGGATTGACACCATCCGCTGCCAATGAAATCCTGAGATTACGAGGTTCTTCTTTAAAGTGTGGCCACTTTTCCTCTATGTCCATAAATGCTGAACCATCTACAGGCATTCAAATAATGTCATCTTGACTTCTATTACGTGCATGGAAATCCATAAATTGTGCCAATCTAGTGCACTTGAATAATCGTTGCATATGTGGAATAATGGGAATATAACAAAGAACCTTGTGAGGCACCTTTTTTGTTATTTGATTTATTTGATATCTACTAATATGAAATTTAGGGCATTTATTTTAAAATTCATGTTGTTTGTGATATATAATATGATCATTGGGACAAGCATCTATTTCTTGATACTCCATTCCAATATCTTTCATAATGATAGATAATTCTCGGTATGAGCAAGGTAGAATATTTGATGGTGGTAACAATAACTCACCTATCAATCTACAACAAAAAATAATATTTTTTTAATATAAAGAATATTAATAGTACATGATTCACCATTTATTAACTATAATGACATATATGACATACCTTAACATACATGAGATTGTTATGCTGGATAAACCATTCATAACCTTCAAGTTCACCATCAACAATACAATAGAGAGAAGAGTTGTCTGGGAGCCTTCGTAAAGGGCCTCATATGCCTTCTCAAGTAGAGGTAAATCATGTACAACATCAAGGTCATCTTCATCATCATGATCAACCAATACTAAATGTGTCATGGATCAATATATTTGTACCATCATCTTCAATTGTGTTTTGTGTCTCATGATCGTCATCTTCCATGAGATCATTATCTTCAGCTTCGATATTCACACCTCCATTTTCCTCCACTTAGAAAACCATATTCTTTAGGGTGTGTTAATCCATATCATGTGCTCTGGGGTGCTCAAACTATATAAAAATGATCAACATAAATAAACCATGATCATGATCTCATCATCAAGTGATTTCTTATGTATATAAATTGTTAAAACGATATAATGAAAAACTTACCAATGGATGATAATCATGTCCCCATTCAATGTGACCATGCAACCTACAATGTTTCTTAGCTTTTTTTATTAGAAATCTTCTTGTGATGCAAAAAATGTTGTTAGTATAAAAGGCATACACATATAATGAGACAATATAATATAATTGAAAAGCTTAATTGAAAAACTAAATCAAAGATGCAAACCATAAGCCTTCCTTGAAATGTCCCATTTTCCTCTATTCTTGAGGACCTTGAAGGTGTTGGATTGATGGGCTCTCAGTGGAGCAATGACCTCCAAAGTGACAACTCAAGAGTTGAGTAGCTAATTGATCATGATTGACTATGGATATGATATGAAATTCATGATTTAAGAAACTAGACTAGCATGCTATGATAAATCCAAAAGCTAATTACTATATAATTGAAATGCAAATCACCTATAGTAATGATGCCTAAATTGATATGAGATTGGATCCATATTGCTCTAAAATGAGGGGTATTTATAGCAATTCCAAGGCCAAAGCTGAGGTGGCAGGAATCGATGGTCCAGATTTGATCTGAAGATATCAAGGGCCAAGATTGAGGAAGTTGGAGAAGAGGTTGGAGGAAGGGACACTTGTCATCTCTATGGTGACAAGTGTCAAGGAGCCTTTCTCATGAGAGGGCAAGTGTCCAAGAGAGGAGACATGTGGCAAAAGTGCCATGTGTCTCAAGGAGAGAATATCCACACCATGGGAGGTGAGGATAAGGAGGTTTGGATGTGCAAGATAGGATAGGGTTAGTTAGACCCAAGATTAGATTGAATGGGTTAAGTTAGGGGATGGTTAGGTTGGGTGGTTAAAGTTAGGAGCCATGTGCTCATTTGAATTTAGAAATTCAAATAATTGGAAAATGGTAATTAATCTCAACAAACTTGAGTTTGTTAATCTTAATTAGGGATTAGAAGAATTGATTAGTATGGGGAGACATTAATTAATTCAAAATTAATTAATCAAAGGGGGATATGAGATGAACTATATAAATTAATCATTTAGATTTATTTACTAGTAGATGAATAGAGAAATTAATTAAATTGCTTGTGAATTCAATTAATTGGGAAGGGGAATTAATCAAATAACTGTGTATTTAATTAACTATCTTCAGACCATTTTTAGGTGTATACACTTCTAGTCTTTAACCCCTTACAAATTTTGTAGGGACAATAACATTTTTCATCACCTTTTATTTTCAAGTTAGACGACAATCTAGAAATTGTCTCCTTATTTTGTTGTTCGATGATATTGTCTGACATGGTCTTTCTTCACAAGCAAAAAAAGTGGGCTATAGAACTAGTTTTATAGAAGTAATACCAAATTAAATTACTTGAACATAGAAATAATGAAAATTGAACCAAAACCATTTAACTCTTCTTTTTCATCTCAAAAGATATCTAATGGCTTTGTGGTATGCAATCCTTATATCATATCTTAAGTTGACTAATGTCTAATTGGGGTAATCCATGAGTGTCTAATGTGAATTAATTATCAATTTTGGGAAGTCATCGAGAGTATGGTGATAGTCATCCTTATAGGATCCTCTCAATACTGTCCAAATCAGTGATAAGTAAGACAAAATTCTCAGTCACACCTTGGGTGCAAGTGAATGATATGACATATACTTTTGGGTTGAACACTATTGAGAGTCATAGACCCAAGTTAGTCTAAAAGGAAAGTAAATATCCATTCCCATGCTCATGCATACTTACATGACTAATGTTGCCCTTGTGTATCCTAAACATTGGAGAGACCTTATTTGACTTGCCTAATCAATGTAGTTGTTGTCCTAATATGAAATACTGGGTTCTACCCTTGCCCCTGCATCAAAATTCTCACATCATGTTTCTTCAACAAAACACACTATTCCCAATCTTCCTCAATACCCTCAATGGAGGGGCATGTATAATGGTTTCAACATACAAAGCCAATGATCATACACTCCATTCATCTAGACACCCTTGGATACATTACTTCGCTTCTAGGCTTGGGAAAACTATATGAATTGAGCCAACACCATGAGGATAGGGTCAAGTATCATGGAAATTGATCATAATATGTGAAGATAGGGTTCACACCTAAGTGTTGGCTCTCAACAATTCCACACTTCCAAAATTGTTAGTCTCAAGAATTCTCCTATTGGGTAAACACTCATTCATGGCCACAAGGCCAAATAAATGTATCTAGGCTTCAAACTCCTTTCTCTAGGCTTGGAGGACCCTACACAAGGTCCATGAACACATTCTTGGTATTATAATAGAATGAGCCTTCCTCTAGAACTTTGTTTGCAATACACACATCATTGGTAATCATTGTTATGATGGATGGTCTATTAGGACAGTAAATAAATTGATTATTATTTTTCCACCCTTTGAAACTACAACAAGGTATTTGACTTGGTAGGGTCCCCACACATCACTTCAACACTAAACATTAGGCAATTCAACCTTTTGCCTTCTCAATGCTTTTTTTTTTGTCTTTCACTAGGTTTCTCAATCTGATACATAGGGATATCAGACCTTTCATGGCATCATCACACGCACAAACTTCCCCACATGTCCCTATAAGTCGAAGATATTATATACATTTCACCCAACACTATCTAGTACATATTCTTGTGTCCTATCCATATAGGATGTTTGTAGACCACACTATCATCCTTGACTCATGTGTATGATGCAGAGGTAGGGGCATCCATAATAGTTTCAACATACAAAGTCAATGATCATACACTCCATTCTTTTTAGAGACACCATTGGATACATTACTTGGCTTCTAGGCATGGGAAAACTAATATGAATTGATCCAACTCCATGAGGATAGGGTCAAGTACCATGGAAACTGATCATAATTTGTGAAGATAGAGTTTACACCTAAGTGTTGGCTCTCAACAATACTACACTTCCAAAATTGTCAGTCTTAATGTTGAAATGTGATAGCTAGATCGGATTATGTTGATTAAATTTTAATGTTTCCTAAGTGGTAATTAAAATTTAATGTATATTATAATAAAAACAATATCAACCAAGGCTTATTGTAGGAAGATAGAATATATTCTGAATTGGGACAAAAAAATCCAGCTGGAGTGGGGTTCTCTGATTCCTCCCAACATCAACATAGTGTCCAAATGTGTCAAACATGAAAATAAAAGTTGGACACCCCCTATGGCATGATGGGTCAAACTCAATTTCGACGGGGTGGCTAAAGGAAACCTAGGGGCCATGGGATATGGTTGTATTTTTAGGAAAAATACAAGAGACATTATGGGTAGTGTATCAGGAAACATGGGCATTGCTTCCAATAATGAGGCAGAAGTAATAGCTCTGGCCAGAGGTCTTAGATTTTGTGTTTATAACAACTTTACATAAGTGGGAATAGAGGGGGACTTGCAAATTATAATCAACATCACCAAGAATAACTTGACACCCAATTGGAAGCTTCATCGCTATTTGGTTGACATTGCAATGCACCTTAACCAATTTCAAAATATAGAATTTCCCACACTTTCCACGAAGAAAATAAAGTAGTTGATTATCTAGCTAATGTTGGTGTCTCAATGGAATCATACACTAAGAAAATCTTAACTTTTGATTGGCAGAATGAGCTAAAATAGATTGTAAAGGACGATTTGGCTGAATCGGTCTGCAAAGTCAAGTCAGGGATCGGATAAGAACCAGGAAGGTACTTGGGCCATAATGAAATCTTTTGATGGGTAATTCTATAGCCCAAGGTGCAGATATAACCAACATGGATCTCGAGCTCTCTTATGATTGCACATCAGATGTCGGTGAATGTGGATTGAGCATGTGAGCTTCGTTTTAGCTATAGGTGGGCCATACCTTAGTGGAAGGACAAACTGAAGACCTCTATTTTTTTATGTACTTTGGTAGATTGGTATCAGGCTGGTTAGATAAAGGTATGACTAGCGACCTGACAAGTTCTCAAAATAGTAAAGATATGATGTTTGGATGAAGCTTGATTGGAAGTCGAGCATGTTCTGGTCTCTAGACTTCTCTAGAAAGTCCAAAACTTTATATAAGGAATGGTTTAGATTGCAGTCTTAAGATTGGAAGTATCAATCTCAATTGATGGTGCATCATTTTGGTCTTAGTTTCCTGTGTAGAGAGGAATTGATCCAGGCCCAATGCAGCCATCTATTTTAAGCAAACAATATGGTCTGGAATGCTCTATGGTGGGTAAATAATGGTATACTGGGTGGTAATCGACACTAGTGTGATGGATTTGTTTATGAGGCTGTCATTTACCCTATGGTTGACATATTTGATTCAAAGGAAGTGAACATATAGAGGATCAACGGATTTGTTCACTCGTCTGATGGACAAGCCCTCACAAATTCCATTCTAGAATTGGATTTTGATTGTTGGCTAAGCACCCTTGGCATCTATTCTAACCACACCAACTACATCTCCTCTGAATCAAAGGAGTCAGATAGTGAAGATGAGGAAATTGCCCAAAAAAGGGCAGCATGGGAGAGGAGGAAGAACTTCATCTAGGAGGCATGGGAGGTGTTTAGGGTAGGGTCAAGAATGGGAATCTGGATCCCTTCCGTAGACTACTCAACTCCGATGATAACTATCTCTCACCATCAGCCGCTGTCAAACTAATGGAGATTAGAAAGAACATGGTTGTCATACTCCAACACATTGGGAATTAGTCATCATGCATAAGGCACTTCCTTAAGACCAGTTTTAGATTAGTTAGGTTAGTTTTTCTATTACGAATCCTATATGAGAAATGTACAAGAGTTATTATGAATATCTGACTGCATTTGATGGTACATTAATATAACCGAGGTATTTCTTGAGGTTCTGGTTAAATATTTAAGTCCAAACTTTAAATAGCCAAAATATTTTCATAAGATTTTGTGGTTATGTTTTCCATTTTATCAGTCAAAGATGCTTTTATGGTTATGTTTTCTATTTGGGGATTCATTGATTAAGCCCATGTAACAACTTTGTGAAGTCATTTGTGCCTTTAAAATTCAAAACCATGGTGGCTATGGTCTACAGATGATAACTATTTATTTCTTGTAAGAGCAAAAAATCATAATGGCGAATGCTACAAAATTCTTACATAGGAACTCAAATGATCACCATTTATCAAAACACACTAAACTCCTATGAAAGTTTCCTTTGACACTTTGGAGAAGAAAAAATTCGACCTACCTGAGTCACCAAATGATCCAACTTAATGCAAGATTGTATTATCATTGCTACTTGATTTGTATCTAGAAAAGACCTTCCAGGAATGCTCGAGCTCACTTTCTTTCAAAAGTGGATCCGCCAATCAATAACACACGCTACTGTTGACAATTCTAGTGATAACTCAAAAGGAGTACAAGAACTATTATAAATTTGGGTTTAAAAGATTAGGGAAAAATATATATTCTACAATCTTTAATCTATTTGTGAACACTATTGATGAAACCAAATCAGATGCCCTTGATTGCAAATAAAACCTTACTTGAGGAGTGTACGGTTGTGGAGAGATCTCTCCATGGGGGGAAGGGAGGACACAAAAGTTTCAACTTTGGAAGATGACACTCCCGACAAATGCTTCACTTTTTTAAAAATGATCCTGCATTATGTTTTTTTTTCTTTAAAGTGCCCGAGTTCGTCGGAATTCTGACGAAAATCATCTGTCGGAATTCTAACGAACTCGGCCACATTAAAGAAAAAAAATCAAATTTGATCACAATATGCCTTGTCTGTCGGAAACCTTCATCAAAATTTGAGGCCAAATGTATTAGTGCTAGAGTGCTCCACTTCTGGGAGAAAGGTTTCATGGGAGCTCCAATACCCTCAGATCTAGTTCATATCTCAATCAGATTTAGAACAGATGTCCAAGAACCCAAATCCAAAATCCTATCCAATTTATTAGTTTTCAAGAGCCAATCACTCTAGATGACCCAATCTCTATAGAAATAGTCTAGATTTGAATCATAAGTAAATTGCACTATTCTTATTTCATTTATACATCTGATTTGTAGTTCACATATTTTTGTTATAGTTATTTTTAAATTAAATCTTATAACCCTAACCTTTTGTGTGATTCCAATTAACATCTCTAAGTAGCAAAAGAATAGAATTTCTAAGAGCATAGATACTAAATTGCCTCTCTTGAATAAGATATTAGTCAATCATATTCATCTCTTGGTGGTTTTGTTTTCTAATGTGATTTGAAAAGGGGTTTCTCAGCCAAGTTGGCCTATCCTATTTTCCAACCTTTAGATTTTGGTGAACTCGACTTATCTTATGCTTACTTTTTATTTTCATATTGTTTATGAACTCATAGTTACATTCATTTCATAGTTTCATTTGCATGGTCATTTTCCAATCAAATAAAGAGAATAATACAAAAAACAAAATAAAAATATTTTATGCATTTTGTTTGTGTACATTTATATTCTTTATTACATTATATCATTTCATTTCATTTCAATAGTTAGTTAGCATTTTTTTTCAACTATGTCGAATTACTTTTTGCAAGAGTTTTTTGCATTTGATAACCCATTTTATTATAATGACTATCCTTTTGAGGAGATATATAGTAGATAAGAACTTGAGGAGGATCTTGATGGTTTTCTTTATCCTAAGCCCTCATCTTCTAAACCATCTCTTTTCCAAAGGTTAATCAACATAATACATATGCCATTCAGTAGTGATGACCTTGAGATGTTGGATGAAACTCTTGATGACTTCACTCCTACCTATAAATCATCCTCTAAACCCCCAAAAAATAATGACATTATCATGCATGGAAGTCTACTTAATGAAGCTTTACCTTCTATCAATTATATTCATGAATAATATTCTATGATGAAAGAAGATGTTGTTGATAATCCTCCTTATAAAGAATTACCTTCTATTCAATCTGAATTCATTTCTTCTAGAGATGAGGCACAATTAATGAACCATGATAATTCCTATCCTAAAGCATCTCTTATTCATGAATAATTTGTTGCAAGAGGAGATGCACTGGTGTGGGAGTGGGTAGCCAAGGTACAAGTTCAGTGGCTCAAGGTTCAAGTGTGAGATTGTAGGCAACAACAAGGGGTGGTGGTATTGGTCCTATTCACCACGGGGAGCTTGAGGCAAAGGAGGGTGATGGGAAAACTGATGGTTCCTAAGGAAAAATATGTGGGGCTAATGGGTTTGTTGGTGTTTCCCAAGGGAAGGATCCTGGGGAAGGGACAAATGCTCAGAATGTGGACCCCATTCGAGATGTCGATTGGGGGGGCTCTTTTGAGGCATCCCAAGTGTAGGAAGGGGGGAACCTTCCATTTTCTATTGGAAAGCCTTATTTGGGTACCATCTGGAGGCATTCTTCAATCCCTATTTTGAATATGTCTGATTTGGGTAAAGATAAGGATGTTATTTTAGTTTCAGATTCAGTTATTGATCTAAATATCTCTTTTATGGATCAATCCCATGTTGGTAAATTCTTGGATCCTTGACCTAACACTGAAGTGGTTGGGACTTTTTTTTAAAGAAAATGGAAGGTTAAAGGCCAAGTGGATGTTTCAGCTATGCCAAGAGGTTTCTTTGTTTTTTCCTTTCCTTGTGATGTAGATTTGCAAAGCATTCTCTATGGTGGCCCTTGGGTCTTTGGTAAGACTTCTTTGTCTTTGAAGAAATGTGAACCGGGCTTAGATATTTCTGATGCCTTTTTTAACCCCATCCATGTTTGGGTTAGACTGAATAGATTACTACTGGATTTTTGGGATGATGACATTTTTAGGGGGATTGCAAGTTCTTTTGGTGAACTTTTATCAATTGATGAGATGATGGCTTTGCACAAGTATTTGGTGTATGCCATGATTTGTGTTGGTATTGAGAAATCTTTTGATTTGTTGTTTGTTGAGATCCAAGAACACTAAGAGGGGGGGGTGAATTAGTGTTCTACCGAAATGGAGAAATTTAACCTTATTAATAAAACAACTCAACAACCGGTAAATTAAAGAATTTCACAAAAAGAAACAATGAAACCACAAAGATGAACACCATAACACCATAGATTTATACATGGAAAATCTCAAAGAGTAAAAACCACGGTGGGATTGGAGACCCACAATATTTATCCACTGATCAGATGAATAAATATTACAATAAGGGGCCTGCACATCCAGGAAGGCCAATAGCCTAGAGCACACTGCTAATCACAAAAGGTTTCCCACTAACTACATAAAACATCTGACAACAATCTCAGAATGAAGATTGAACTGCA
Organism: Cryptomeria japonica; assembly: GCF_030272615.1. Taxonomy (NCBI): domain Eukaryota; kingdom Viridiplantae; phylum Streptophyta; class Pinopsida; order Cupressales; family Cupressaceae; genus Cryptomeria; species Cryptomeria japonica. The sequence goes on along the minus strand of NC_081409.1, from coordinate 286,381,391 downwards.
AGTATAACATCTCCCATGCTTGAGTATAGTTCTGATTAAGCTTAATACCAGAGGCCTTAAACCTCTTCCACAAACCCAATTTGATCACCTATGATCGACCAAAACCTATACATATGATTACAACATTGTTCACATACAAATAATCCCATAACCCATACTATACATGATCTCATTGATCTATAAAGAGATCTTACATCATATTTATACCAACTCGGGACCTAAACAATTAGGACGACCACCTAAAAGATAAGACAATAAATTGATAACTTAAACCCACAATCTAATGATCAACCAAGTAGGCCTAAGACTGAAACAACACAATCCAATCAATGAATCCAAATGGTAATGCATCAACCCACACGTTACATAAACCGGTCCACAACCTAGCAAAATAACCACCAAACCTATAATAGGTCACCATAAGCCAAATGAAACACCACAAACAACTAGAACATGAACATGATAACCATCATCATTTGGATAACCTTCGAGAATCCGCACCAACACCACTTATGCATAATATCAAAATATCTTCAACAAATCTCTACCGGTAAAACCCTTACCGATAACCAAAAGGCTTACTAGAACAAGTGATAGCTTCTGGATCATCAAATCTCAAACCAACTGAATGTGATACATATCAGGAACACATGAATAACCAATCCAAACCAATTACATAGACCAAAGCATACTAGAGCATACCAGATCAACATGACCTTACCAACTAGAAACCAACCATCCTATCGGGACCAATCAGATACCTGTAAACAACCAAAGTAGTTGGTGTTGCCATAAATGCCAAAAGATCAATGCAACACATAATAAATTCCTCCAAAATGTCAACATTGTCTTCTATTGAGATTAATTTTAAGTTGGGTATCTAGACCCAATGCATCAAATTTGAGACTCTTCCTTTTGTGTGTTTTCATTGCAAAAAATCCGTCCATTGGGCTAAGAGATGTCCTTCAAAGAATCCAACTAAAATGAAGAATGTTTGGAAACATAAAGGTCCTCTTCCTCAAAAGGGTGAGGTTTTGTCTTTGGAAAAGGGCAAAGACGTTCCCTATTAGTCTCCGAAATTGAATATGAATGGGAAGGGGAAAGTGGAAAAACTTTAATCTGCTATTGATGTGGAAGAAAGAGGAAAAGGAAAAGCTCATTCTCCCTTGGTAGATAAGTCTATTTCTATGGACTCTAGAATGGGGAGCAAAAATGGGCCTCCCCATTCTTTCAAAATGATAGTTGGTGAAGGTGTCAAGGATAATGAGGTAAACGTGATTGTTTATGATAAATATTATTTTTTTGAAGTGTCTCATGTCTAGGAGGAGCCTAAGAATGGAAAGGCTAAGGGTGGTTTCTCTAACCCTTCAGATATGATTGTTGAGAATTGTATTCCCCTTCCCTTAGTTTGAGTGGAGCTTGATATTGAAGGAGTGAATCCTATGGTGAATACCATTTCCTCTTCTCCTATGGTAAAGGTGGGTCAAGTTGAATGTGTTTTTCAAGGACACAAAATGGATCCAATTAGTTGTATGAAGAGCTCTGAAGATATAGTTAACTCTAGTTGGGTGGAGATGGATAATCCTAAGGAATTCAACCTAAAGGAACCTGATTTTCAGGATGGATCTCCTTGCAAAGTGATTAAGTCAAAAATCCATAGAAAACCACTATCTATGGGGTTCACATCTAGGAATAGATATAAAGTGGATTATGCTTCTTCTAAAGGTTTAGGCATTAAACCTTATAAATGGTGTATAGAGCAAGAGTATTCAGGATATTGTAGATGGGGTTCAGAAGATAATCCTTGAGATTTTATTGTAGGGAACACCTCTCAATAAGTGATGATTATTTCTTGGAACATTACGGGATTAAATAATTCCAACAACCATGATCTCTTATCTAATATTATTAGAGATCATAAGCCTAATATCTTGGTTGTTCAAGAAACTAAGATGAAGATTGAGAGATTGTTGAAGTTTAAAAACCCATGTTTTAAGGATAGTGATATTCAATGTAATGATTCAAATGGGGTGTTTGAAGGTATTGCGACATTCTTGAACCAGAAATTTATCTCGAGTTCTTCTATCAGGGATGATGCTAATCATGTTGTGACCAAGTTCACCCATATTAATGATGGTTTCTCCTAGATATTGTTAAATATATATATTCCTAATAATAAGGTAACAAGGACAAAATTCTGGAAATCCTTGGTGGACTTCAGGCTTCAACATCTCAGTGATAACTACCTTGTCATCAAGTATTTCAATATATGCTAAGAAATTTGGAGGCTCTCGGGTTTCATTGGATAGCAGGATAGACCTTATAGATTTTATTTATAATCATGCACTAATTGACATATAATTCAGGGGAGTAGACTATACATGGTCTAACAAACATACTAAGAGAGACAATTTAGGTTAAATTGTATAGAGCCATTATCTAGGTTGAGTGGTTGATTAAGTATTTGTGCTCTCTTTCAACCCTTTCCTTAATTTCTTTTGATGATTTCCCTATTTTCTTGGAATTTGATGTGATGGCAGCAAAAAAGAGATTTCTCTTCAAATTTGAGAATATGTGGCTCCTCCATCCTCAATTTAGAGAGAGAATCAAAGATTGGTGGGGGATTACAATTTAGGGATTATCTATGTACTGAGTTGCCAAATAGTTAAGCCATGTCAAGGTAAGTGAGGAAATGGAATAGGGAGTCTTTTGGCCATATTTTCTCCACTAAATCTTCTCTCAAAAGGATCTCCAAGTGATTTAGGATAAAATTCAACTATAGGGGTATAATTTCGATCAATTAGAGTAGGAAAATAAAATCCTCTCTCAATCACATGAGATTATTGTGAAGGAGGAAGAATTTTGGAGGCAAAAATATAGGGTTTTATAGTTAGAATTTGGAGATAGAAATAAAAAATTCTTCCGCATTTAAAACCTTAAGCATAGAGCCTCTAATTGAATTTACCACAGGAGGAGATTGACTGAAGAGGATGATATCATGAATGAGGTTGTGACACTCTTTTCTTGTTTGATATTTAATTAAGGCCCACTAGATGAAGATCTTCAATACTCCTTCCTTGTAGTCATTCCAAAGTTGGTGGATGTGGATTAGAATAAGTATCTTATTTTTGTTCCCTCCTTCGATGAGATCAAGACGATGGTGTTCTCCTTTGATGGTAATAAAGCCCCTAGGCTCGATAGGTTTTCAATGTTTCTCTTTTAGTCATTTTGGGACATTGTTGCTACAAATTTTGGGAATGTTAAATAATTTTTTAGTTATAGGAGACTTCTCAAAGAATTGAATTTGACTTTCATTTTTCTTATTTCAAGGATTCCAAGGGCTAAGTCTTTCGAGAATTTTAGACTAGTTAGTCTCTACAATTCTATCTATAATTTTTTTTCTAAGATCCTTGCAATTAGGCTTTAGATGATTTTGCCCAAAATTATTGCAGATCAACAAAATGGATTTGTGCTTGGTCACTGTTAGGTCCCAGAGACAACTGAGAGGAGGGGGGGGGGTGAATTAGTTGTCTAATAAATTCAAACCAAAAACCAATTAACCAACTTTGATGATTAATACTGGTAAACTAGTTAAGTATGCTGGTAGACAGTGTTAACAGTAAATTGCTGTACTGGTGAAGATTAATACATGAAACATAAACATAAAGGCATCCACAACACATAACACCAATATTTGTACGTGGAAACCCTGTAAGGGGAAAAACCATGGTGGGAAACCTTACCCACAATCAGATGATACTACTACAGATAGTAAGTGTACATAAGTGGGGTTTGCACATGCAAAAAGGCCAACAGCCTAGAGCTCACTGCTCAATCACAAAATGGGAGTCACACTGACTACAGTTGGATGGTTAAATCCAATAAGAATGTACTGCACAAAATAGCATCTTCATATGCTAGATTTAGTACTGGTGTAATGTTGATATGCTTATACAAAAACCTAGCTTCACTTTCAAATGATGTCTTCATGTATACCTCTACTTAATCTCACATATACCTTCTTTCAATTCTTTTTCACATTCCACACTTGATCTTACAAATAAGATCTTACATTTATACCATAACCTAAGACCTATTTTAGTAGGTTGGTTCTACAAGATATTACAATAAACATTTTACATACAATATAATATCTGATGCAATAACTGATTAAACATGTCGGCTTAATGCATTTACATCAATAATAAATCATCTCCATAGCGTGCCATGCTGATCTAGAAAAGATAAACCTATCGGTGTAACCCTAGATAACCCTAGACCTATTTGTCGGTAAAAGAAAATATGCAAATATGAATATATCAATGATCAATTCTTCAAAACAAAGTGTCCACAGAATGTCTTCAACATTACCAAGTGTCTTCCATATCATTCTAGGTACCGATGAACATTATATCCTGTCGGTGAACCATATACCAGTAACTATGCAATAGTTACTTGCTTGCCGATGAATGTTGTTGGATCTCCAAAGTGCTTGTTTTTGGATCTCCAAAGTGCTTTTTTTTAGTAGGTGTTGACATCAATGACAAAACCATACCAAAATACCAACAATCTCCCCCTTTGGCATTGATGGCAACACAAGATGGAAAAACCATCAAAGTGCCAAAATAGAAATGCCAAATACCAAAAACCAACAATCTCAATTTCTCCCCCTGGGAGCAACATGTGTTTATCCAAAGATTTATTTTCAATACCAATCTCTCCTTAAAAGATAATGTATTTTTCCATAGATATCTCTCCCCCTTTGACATCAAATGCCAAAGTTACAAAAATCAAGTTCATACAAAATACCAACTACTCCCCTTGAGAAGTAGCTTCCTCATCAAAGATCGGAATAAAAGATTTGTCTTTTAATTTTGCCAGTTAATGACAATCATCAACTATCTAAGTCTCTACCGGTGGTGGTATGACTCCAAGCTTATCTCTGAGATATTCAAAAGTCTCCTTAGGCAAAGGTTTTTTGAAAATATCTACAAGCTGTTCTTTAGTATTCACATAAACCAATTTTATCTCCTTTTCTTCAACTTTTTCCCTTAGAAAATTCAGTTTGATAGAAACATGTTTTGTTTTAGAATGTAATACCAGATTTTTAGACATATCTATTGCTGCAGTGTTATCACAATATATAGTAATGGGTTCCTTGCATTTTACCTTTATGTCTTTCAACATTTGTTTAAGCCATAGTACCTATGTATAGTTAGTTGTTGCTGCAACATATTCTGATTCTGCTATTGATAAAGATGTACAACTCTATTTCTTACTTAGCCAAGAAACTAATCTCTTTCCAAGAAAGAATGATCCTCCAGTGGTGCTTTTTCTATCATCCACATCTCCTTCCCAATTTACATCTGTGTATGCACATTGGTCAAAATTTTCATCTCTAGGATACCATAATCCAAGATTTGTTATGCCTTGTAAGTACCGAAAAATCCTTTTTACTACTGATTCATGATTTTCCCTAGGATTACTTTGAAATCTAGAAACAATACATATTGCATTCATAATATCAGGTCTGGTTTGTGTCAAATACAGTAAACCTCCTATCATAGATTTGTATCTAGCTGGATTAACAGGTGTATATTCATCCCTTTGAGATAATTTGTCATTTGTAGTCATAGGTGTGCTTACCAGTTTAGAGTTCTCCATCCCAAATTTCTTTAGTAATTCTTTCAAGTACTTGGATTGACTCAAAAATATACCTTTATTAGTCTGTGAAATCTGCAATCCTAAAAAGAATTTTATTTCTCCAATCATAGACATTTCAAATTCTTGCTGCATTTTAATAGAAAATTTCTTACATAATCCATCTTCTCCTCCAAAGATTATATCATGAAAAAAGACTTCAATAATCAAGATGTCATCATTAGTTATTTTGTAAAATAAATTACTATCTGCATTTCCATCAGTAAAACCAATCTTTAAAAGATACTTATCCATCCTTGCATACCAAGCTCTTGGGGCTTGTTTTAATCCATACAGAGCTTTTCTTAACCTGCAAACCATATCATTGTCATCTATCAAGGAAAATCCATCAGGTTGTTCAATATATACTTCCTCTTCAAGATCTCTATTCAAAAATGCACATTTAATATCCATTTGGTAAACTTTGTAGTCCTTGTGAGCTGCAAAAGCCAAGAATAATCTGACTGCCTCAATTCTGGCTACCGGTGCAAAGGTTTCATTGTAATCAACTCCTTCTTTTTGAGAATATCCCTTACACACTAGTCTTGCTTTATTTCTGACAACTTTACCATCTTCATTAAGTTTGTTTCTAAATACCCAGTTGGTTCCAATTACATTTTTATCTTTAGGCCGGGGAACTAATGTCCAAGTATTATTTTTCTCAATTTGTCCTAATTCTTCTTCCATAGCTTTAATCCAAAATTTATCTTCACATGCCTCATTGATAAATGATGGTTCAATTTGAGAAATAAGACATACCTGTTCATTTGCCAATCTTCCTCTTGTCATAACTCCTTTAAATTTGTTTCCAATTATCTGATCTTCAGAATGATTCAATCTTACATACCGGGGTGTCTTAGTTTGCTATTGTTCTTCAATTACTGTGGAATCTTCTAATGATACCAGGGTAAATGGATCTTCATTCTGTACTAGTGGATTTAGTGTAGATTCATTTGTCATAATTTCTATTGCTGGTTCAGAGTCTATATACCTTGAAGTTCCTCTGAATTGTTCATCAATCTTTACATTTGTACTCTCAACAATTTTCTGCAATCTCTTATTAAAACATCTATATGCCTTTCTCTTAGATGAATAACCAAGAAATATTCCTTCATCACTTCTAGGATCAAATTTGCCAATATACTCATCTCTTCTAATATAACATTTACTTCCAAAAATTCCAAAATACTTAAGAGTAGGAGTATTACCAAACCATAGTTCATGAGGGGTCTTACCAGTTTCACCTTTGATGTGAACTTTGTTGAATGTATAGACAACAGTGCTAACTGCCTCTCTCCAATACACAGTGGTAGATTTGCTTCTGATAACATACTTCTTGCTGCATCCAAAATAGTTCTATTTTTCCTTTCAACAACTCCATTCTGCTATGGTGTCCGAGGTGCCGATAACTGTCTTCTGATTCCATTCACTTCACAGAATGTATTAAAGTCCTTAGATGTGAATTCTCCTCCATGATCTAATCTTAAACATTTGATTTTCTTACCGGTTTCATTCTCAACCATTGCTTTGAACAGTTTGAACTTCCCAAGTTCTTCTGATTTTTCTCTGAGAAAAGTAACCCAACACATTCTAGAATAATCATCAATAATTAGCATGAAATATCTATCACCTTGTAAGCTTTTAGTTCTAGCTGGACCACATAAATCACTGTGGATTAAATCAAGAGCATTATTGGATTTTTCTGGAATACTTTTGAAACTATCTCTAACTTGTTTTCCAAATTGAAATCCCTTACAAATTGTATTCTGAGGTTTCACAATTTTAGGTAGATCTCTAACTGCCTTATAAGTACTGATCTTTACCATGCAATCAAAGTTTACATGACATAGTCTCTTATGCCATAACCAACTTTCATCTATGTGTGCAATCAAGCATTCCTTTTCACTATTATTCAAATAAAAGATATTACCTCTAGTCTGATTACCGGTTGCAATTTCCAAACCAGTTCTATTCATGATTTTGCATTTTCTATATTTAAATTGTAACTGAAATCCTTTCTCAACTAATTGACCAACACTTAAAAGATTATTCTTTAATCCTTCAACATAGTAGACATTGTCAGTGTTATGCTTACCATCAAGAGATATTGAACACTTACCTTTGATTGAACAGGCTTTGTCATCTCCAAATCTTACTAAACCTCCATTGTATTCTTGAAAGTTCAAGAATTTACCTTTGTCCCCAGTCATGTGATGTGAGCATCCTGAGTCAATGATCCATTCATCCTTTGCTTCAACTTTATCTTTTAGGGCTTGTTCTACCGGTTGAGCAGTAGGTGTCGGTTGATCCTCTATTATAGCAACAAAAACCCATCCATTGTCTACTGGATCCTCATCAGAATCATCAGTCACACCTTCATCAACAATGTAACAGGATTTGTCTTTGTTCTTCTTGAATTTGTATATCTGATATTCAGGATTAGGCTTGTATGTTCTTCTAGCTTCTTCTCTTAGTCTAGCATGTCTATCAGGGCATCTTGAAGCCATATGACCAATCTTATTGTAGTTAAAACATTTAAAGGGTGCTTTACCTTCATACTTACTTCCAACTGGACCTTTTGGCATTTTTCTTGCAAATAGTGCTTCAAGTTCTTCAAGCTCTTCATTCTCCTTTCTAGTTTCTTCAAGTTCTCTTGCATAAAAGGCTCTCCAGTCTGATTTGTCAAATGATGGAGCAGATGATGTTGATGCTTTAAAGGCCAAATCAGTTTTTATAGTAGCAACAAGACCAAATTCTTCAATTTCAAAGGCTGAAAGTTTTCCAATCAATGTATCCCTAGTTACTGATGTATTAGGCATTGTTCTTAACTCATTTATAGTAGTAACCTTCATTTTGTATGCTGGTGGCAATCCTCTTAAGATTTTTGAAACAATTTCATCCTCACTCAGGGTTCCTCCACAATATTTAATACCCAAAATAATTTCATTTACTCTTTCCATAAAAGTAGAAATCCTTTCATCTTCTTCCATTTTTAGATGTTCATACCTAACTCAGAAGATTTCAAGTTTTGCAATCTTGACTATGGAATCTCCTTCATTTAGTGTCTCCAAATGATCCCAAATAGCTTTAGCAGTAGACCTATCTGATAATCCCATGATTTGTTGATCTGATAATGCACTCAAAAGTGCTTCTCTTGCTTTGCAATCATTCTCTTCATCTTTAGCTAAGGTAGTTGGAGCAGTCTGACCAGCTACAACAGCAGTATAACCATTCTTTGTAACTTCCCAGATGTCTTTACCAATGTAATTCAGATGTGTCTCCATCCTAGTCTTCCATATCCCATAGTTGGTTCCATCAAGTTTAGGAGTGTCCTTCCTAAAATAATTAGTAGACATTGGATCTCCTCAAGTTGTTAAACTTTTGCAAAAGAGGACTAGGCTCTGATACCAATTGTTAGGTCCCAGAGACAACTGAGAGGGGGGGGTGAATCAGTTGTCTAATAAATTCAAACCAAAAACCAATTAACCAAATTTGATGCTTAATACCGATAAACCAATTAAGTATGCCAATAGACAGTGTTAACAGTAAATTGCTATATCGGTAAAGATTAATACATGAAACATAAACATAAAGTCATCCACAACACATAACACCAATATTTGTATGTGGAAACCCTGTAAGGGGAAAAACTACGGTGGGAAATCTTACCCACAATCAAATGATACTACTATAGATAGTAAGTGTACATAAGTGGGGTCTGCACATGCAAAAAGTCCAACAACCTAGAGCTCACTGCTCAATCACAAAATGGGAGTCACACTGACTATAGTTGGATGGTTAAATCCAATAAGAATGTACTGCACAAAATAGGATCTTCATATGCTGGATTCAGTACCGGTGTAATGCTAATATGCTTATACAAAAACCTAGCTTCACCTTCAAATGATGTCTTCATGTATACCTCTACTTAATCTTGCATATACCTTCACTCAATTCTTTTTCGCATTCCACACTTGATCTTACAAATAAGATCTTACATTTATACCATAACCTAAGACCAATTTTAGTAGGTCGGCTCTACAAGATATTACAATAAACATTTTACATACAATATAATATCCGATGCAATAACTGATTAAACATGTTGGCTTAATGCATTTACATCAATAATAAATCATCTCCATAGCATGCCATGTTGATCTGGAAAAGATAAACCTATCGGTGTAACCCTAGATAATCCTGGACCTATTTGCCGGTAAAAGCAAATATGCAAATATGAATATACCAATGATCAATTATTCAAAACAAAGTGTCCACACAATGTCTTCGACATTACCAAGTATCTTCCATATCATTCCAGGTACCGGTGAACATTATATCCTGCCAGTGAACCATATACCAGTAATTGTGCAATAGTTACTTGCTTGTCGGTGAATGTTGCTGGATCTCCAAAGTGCTTGTTTTTGGATCTCCAAAGTGCTTGTTTTCAGTAGGTGTTGACATCAATGACAAAACCATACCAAAATACCAACAGTCACCAAATCCTTGACTCCATTGTGATGGTCCACAAAAATATTCTCTCCTTGATGATTAACAAGAAGGTGGGTTTCCTCCTAAAATTGGATCTCATGAAGGCATACGACAAAGTCAATTGGAATTTTCACTGAAGATTCCCAATGCCTTTTGTTTGGACAAAAAGTTCCAAAATATCATATGGCAATTCCTTGTGATGGCCAAATCATCAATTATAATTAATGGATTGCCTTCAAGGTTCTTTTTGATCTCTAAAGGGTTGATACAATTGGACCCTATATCTCCCTTGCTCTTTATAATCATGGTGGAGGTATTTGGGAGATCTATCTTGAATATGCTGTCGAGTAGAAAGCTTAAAGGTCTTTTTCATTCTTCCAAATCTCCCATCTGTTCGCATCAGGAATTTTTGGATGATTCTATCATCTTGGGGGATTTTTCTGTGGTGGAAGCTTGAAACTTGGCTATATTTTTTGCTTCTTTTGTTGATACCTCTGATCAAAGGGTGAGTCTTCCCAAGAGATCTCTCCTTTTTTTTTAATATTCTCGAGGTTAGGTAGAGGAGGATTGTTGATATTCCTAGATGTAAAGTTGAATCTCTCCCTGTGACTTATTTGGGCCTTCCCCTCTATTCTAAGGTCCTCAGTTCCTTTTGGTGACAACTGATTGATAAGTTCAACCCAAATTTGGTAGGACATAAGGGGGCTCTTCTTACCCAAGCCGGTAAAGTGTAGCTTGTCAAAGCCTCCCTTCAAAACCTGCCAATTTATGCCATGAGCTTTTTTATTGAAGGGATTCAAAAGAGATTATTATGGTTGAGGACTAAATAAAAGAAGAGGATACCCTTAGTTGATTGGGACTAGGTCTGTAAATTGAAGAAATTTGGAAGTCTAGGAATTTTCTTGATAAAATATTTTAATGTGGCTCTCCTAGGTAAACAAACTTGGAGGATTTTAAAGGTGATAAGTGAATGGAGTCTTATTCTAAGAAGAAAATACCTTCAAGATTATGATTCTCTTAGAAAATTCATAGAGTCGCAAGGCCTTCCCTCAGGTTTGTAAATTTGGAACCACTTACAACAAACTAAAGTTATCATGACTAAGGGGTTGAAATGGAAAGTTTGATTTAGAAACTAGGTTTGTTTTTGGGATGATTGTTGGCTGGGACAAGCTCCTCGTATTGATTATAATGGTTCTCAAATCAATAGATTGGAAAATTCTATGAGTATGCCTTATGAAATGCTCAAATCCTCCAATTGATCTAACCAACTAATAGAGTGAACTTTTAAAGGTTGCTAACTCCCTCACTTTAGGATCTGTAAAACCTAGGCAAGTGTACCTACTCACCAACCACTTTTTCCAAATTGGTGCTTTTTTATAGCAGTTTGCACACTATATCATCTACTCCTAATGTTTACCTCAAAGTGGCATATATCTCAGGGATGAACTGTCTTACTAATTTCAATTGTCTGATTTCCCTTACTCTATTGATTATTTTCTTCAATTGATTGCTTCTATCTGATTCCTATTTTACTTTTGATCCGATCCTCCAACTATTCTTACTACTAAGTTATACTTATATCTCCTACTGTAAATTGAAATAAAATGAGATTGATTATTTATTTTTGAATTAATGTTTTAGATGACCAATGCCTTTTTTTTTGGGCAATAGAGTCATTCACTTGTAAACCCTATGTATAACTTTGAAAGACATTTTTTAAACCCTCCCTTGGATGGATCTGTCAACTACCCAACCTCCATTGCTATATAATTGTATGATATTCTTTATAGTTAGTCTAATTGAATTTAACTTTCCTTATGAAAGACCAATTAGACAAGACACAATAGGCAAAATGATTCTCAGATGTATCTTGATGCTTCAACTATGTAACAACACATAATTTCTTCACATGATGACTTAGAGTAGTAATTATCAACCACAAATAATTATAGCAGAGAACTAATTTGTAAATGAAAGAATCCACAACACAATTTGCAAATAAGAGAACTGGTTTCAATATTGCTTTTAAAATAATAGTCTTTTACAATTGCTTGAAAAAAAATCATTGATCATCGCCTTTTTCAAATTATTACATCAAATGTTTATAACATAGCATAGGGTCATGCCCTTTTAAAAAGTCTTTTGGAAATTAACTAAATATTAACTTAAAATGGAACTAACTATCAACTAATCAAGCAATGCGCGTGATTTTGTCATGTGCTCCAGGTACTCCTCACTGAAGTGAGTGTCACAATCATACACTGTATCCCTCACCTTGACGTCCATCAACACCATGTCATCTATGCAATCCACCACTATGTTAGTATTTCTAGTCTCAACCTCTTTCATAGTATCTCTAAATATCAATTGACACTCTCGAATCCAATCTAACTTTTCCTTTTGATCTCCATCCTTGTCGTGCAGGGGTGGGATACCATTTTCTCCCTCACCTATAAAGTCAACAGTTTTAGACTTTAGCATTTTTAAATTTTCCTCATGGACTTTGATCATCTCGTCACAATTTTTTATAGCATCAGGATCATCTTTTCCTTGGATCTCCTCAAGCTTATCTTGAAGCGGTTTTTCTAACCTTTCATGTTCCATGATGATCGATTAATTCCTGGAATACATCTCCCACTTCTTATCCATCCACACCATCCAGTTAGTAAATCCCTTTTGAATAAATACAAATAATGTATCAGTCTTGACACTTTTCAATTCGCCCAAGAGTTGGAGGTTTTTTTCTTTGAATTTGTTGGCCTTAGTCTTAGGTTGTGAGATTTCACCTTGTGTAGATAGTTTTTGTGATTCTTTTTGCTTCAATAATTCTTTTAAATGATTAATTTCCTTGACCAATATGATGTTTCCCATATTAAAAGATTCCTTTTCTTTTAGCAGCAATTGAATCTAAGCTTTGTTAAGCTTAGAAACATTTACACCCAATTCGATTGTAACTACAAGATCTATCTCACCAACTTTCAGTTTCATGATATTCACAAATCCCTTCTGAGTATCAATTAAAATTGTTTTATTGTGTGGGGGGTAGAGAGACCAAATCAACATGGAGTGTTCATCAGGATTATATACAAAACCCATATATACCTGGGTTACAGCTTCCAGAGACATCTTATGTTTGGCATCAATATCATGAAGGAAACTGTCAAATACTAAAGCTGAATTTAGATCCCATTCGGGAAAAATGAGCACACTTGCAGCCTCCAATAGCTTCCTCCCTCTTTTAGGGGTCATTTGTCTCATCTCCTTTTCAACTTCTCCTTTTAGGGTAACTAGTAACTGATCTTCATTGGTGGCATTTACTTCTCCAACACTCTCTTTGACTACTTTACCTTTCATCTTATATAGATAAGACTTGAAATTTGAAGACTTCACAAAACTATTATCAGACACAAAATCTCTGTAGGCTCGTTGTCTCAAATCTTCTTCAATCGACACTTCTTCCTCTTGATCCCTAATAGGAAACACTAGCTCTTCAATCATCATCTTAGAGAGCTTCTCAAATGAGACTTCATCTTCATTTGATGATTCATCATTCAAACCTCTTTCTCCGTGTGCCTATTTTCAAGTTGTCATAGGCTAATTTATCCTATATAATCTCTTGACATTCTTTTCCAGTGATGGTGAATTCACTAATGCATACAGTCCCTGGCGTGAAAGCTTGTTTGTCATGTAAGCCCAAATGTGTGTAACTGGAAATTCCCATATGCCTAATGATCTCCAAATAAGCTATCTTATTTGGTACAGTTTTGGGTAACAACAGTGGAAACTCCTCAAAACCATAAACTCTAATCATTATTACATCTGAAAAACAATACCAATCACCCCAATTGTGTTTGACTTCCTCAAGTCCTCCGAAGTTTGCAGGCCTAAGGAGTTTTTGATAATATAATTAAACAATAAGGATCTAGTCAACTACTAAGAGGGGGGGGGTTGAATTAGTAGATAGAAAACAAACTAAACTTTCACCAAACTTAATTCCAACTCAGAAACAACTTGCTAAGCTAATCGGTTTACACATTGTATCAAAAACTATAACTGCATTGTCAAACTTTACAGGTTGACCAAAACATCAATGATACAATGCAACAAATCTGAAACTCACATACCATTTAACCAAAACATTAAACCACTTTACTAACATCAATAATTGCTCATTTCAGATCACTTTTGGTCATCTAAACATATCTAAGTGGCTTTACTAGTTAATCATATCAAAACACATCCACAAAATCATTCACCACTTGACACAATGATTATTCACGTGGAAAACCAAATGGGAAAAACCACGATGGGGATGAATACCCACAAGTATTTTGAACTCTTATGAAGTTTGCCCTATTAGGAGCCAAGCCTTGTTAGAAGCTTATACAATAATGTCCTATTAAGAATAGATCTGGTTAGGGACCTCCTAGTTAAGGGATTGACTACAATACCCTATTAAAGGAAATACCTCATTAGGAGTAACCTCGGTAGAGTATTTCAAATCCAAGCTAATGGATCACCTAGTAAGAGGATTTAAACAACACCAAGCCTTATAAAGCTTACCCAGCTAGGGGATTTAACTATTGTAATGGTTAGGGAACAATAGGTCCTTTGTTGATCTAGTAATAGCACTACCTTCCATAGTCAGATCCTTTTTTGCTCCTATCTAACTTCACAATATTCTGCAAACACTCCTTTTGGTTTGATAACAATCATACTACCACACTTAACCAAATTACCAACATAATTACAAACAACTCATTGACCTAAAATACAAATACAATAGGTCAGTAACACAATACAAAACCTACAAATCTCATAGAGATTACAAAAATATCGGTTCAATCCTAACTATTAGATTACATAGCAATCAACTACACATTATTCTAGACAACATCAACCGCTCCTGGATCACCGCACATCAAATTTTGTAATTCATCATGCATTATTCACTTCATGCTATGCATTTTCTCATTACCAAGATAAACAATTATCTTCACATGCCAAATCCACTTTGAAACTCATCACGTGCATCATGCTTATGTGGCATCTTCATCTTCGATCATCATTCGATCATAGATCATCACAATCAATTCGCCAAAATCCATCGGTTAGGGTTTTGCATATCAATTGGTTAGGGTTACCAGTTGATCACTCTACTTCAATAATAATACCAATGTCGTTTGCCTTCACTACTTAACTACCAGTTGCATTACTGCATCACTACCAGTTGCAATACAACTTCATTACCAGTTACTATTGACATCAATGACAACACTATACTTCATCAATGTAATATTCATGCAATGCCAACAATCTCTCCCTTTGGCATTGATGGCAATACAAATATCAATACCCTTTGATTGTGATGATTGAGAGTAAAACATATACAGAGGTATAGGAATCCTAGTTTAAATTTTTCCATGTACTCTCCTTAATTGTATCTTCATGTCTTTAGCTAGTAAGTGGCTATTCAATCATATACAGTTCTTCTCCCCCTTTGACAAAAATGCCAAAGTGAAGGTTAACCATTCCATGCTTCACTAATTTGCAACTAGTTGCTCCCCCTATGGAGTAGCTCCACTCTACACCAATCTTGCTTCAAGATTTTTAATAAGCTTTGGGACTGATGTCTTCCACATCTTCTTAATTGACTTCATGTAGGGGTAAAACCCCTAACTTACCTCTAAGTTACTCAAAAGTAGCCTTAGGTAGAGGTTTAGTAAAGATATCCGCCAGTTGTTCCTGTAATGGTGGGAAAATGGTGAATGATAAATCAAGAAGGAAAACCACCCTTTTCCTCAAAGAGAGATGAGAGTCTGACTATCGATTACCATTCAAGCACTTTTCACCATTACAATAGAATAAGGGAGAAGATAATTCACTAGATTCAATCTCTCCACACAAAGATGGTAGATTAAATTCTGAATGAACTGGGAATGCTAAGTTGAACCCCTCTTCCTTGTTTGATTTAGAAAGGAAATTTATTGAGTTGTGTAGTGCAAAAGTGACAAAGAACTGATAATAACTTGAGATGAGACTATGGGATGAAGCTGTGCATCTAGATCTGGCAGTAAAATGTCGAGATGAAGTCGGTTTGGGAATTTGAGGAAAAGTTGCCCGGACCGTGGCGAGAACGTACAGAGTCCTCCAAAAAATATGGGAAATGAAAAGGGTTTTTCCACCTCTACAAATGGATCCTGAATCTAAAAGTACAGCTACACACCTGCAATCTACACGTAGAAAAGAGAAGAAAATGGGTTGGGATTGGGGGTTTTCCTTTAGTTCAAACCTTAGTTTTGGAATTAACCATGTAATGAAAGAAAGTACTTGCAAGTAGATGTAAATGAAAGATTGAATTGTAAATCACCTCAGGGGAGGTTGTAGTAGCAATGTTGATAGAAATTCTTATGTGGAATTGAAATCAATATCCTCTTCAATGGTTGAATCCTTGACTTAAATGCAACACCTAGCCTTGAAGGGAGACTTGGGAATGCTCAATACTGGAAAAGAATGCTTGAATGCTTGATCATTTGTACAAACTCTGATCTTTTCCATCATCCACCTATTGATCTTATCAAACCTATTCAAATGAGAGAGAAAATGCCCCCTTAAATACATGTTTGGTGGATTTGAATTTCATCACGCGCTGACATCGGGGGAGTTTTGCGCCTGAGGAACAACCCACAATGCATGCTCTAGGAAGGGTCCTGCCCCAAAATAGGGCAAGTAGAGGGGTGCCACATCCCTATCTTGGGAGGACAAGGGAGCCATGCCCCTTTCCAGGGGGTGATATTGGTGCCACGCCCCTGTCCTACCCCTTTCTCCAAGGCAGAATGTGGTCGGGGTGATGTAGAGGCCAAGGAATAAGTTGTTTTTGCAAGCTGAGCAATCTTCGGTCTCTGATCAGGCTAGAGGTTTTGAGTTCGCATGCATGAGGACCCTAATATAGTCTAAAATTGCTAGGGTCATAATTTTATGACACTACAGTTCCTTAGTAGATACATGCTCTAGTGACACATCTTTACTTTGCACTTTCTCTCTCAAGAAATGATACTTCAACTCAATATGCTTTGTCCTAGCATGCAACATTGAGTTCTTATAAATGTTTATCGCACTAGTGTTATCACAAAAAATCCTTATCGATTCTCATAGCTTCAACTTGAATCCTTCCAAAATGTGTTTCATCCAAATTGCTTGGGTACAATTCATATATTCTACAACATATTCAACTTCTATAGTTGATTGAGAGATACAACTCTATTTCTTGCTGCTCCAAGATACTAGTCTTCCTCCAAGAAAGAATGCTCCTTCGGTTGTACTCTTCCTATCATCAACATTACCTACCTAGGTTGTATCTGTATAGACTTTTAAATCGAAGTCTTCTGCATATGGATACCATAATCCATAATCAGTTGTGCCTTTCAGATACCTAAAAACTATTTTAGTTGCTACCATGTGTGTCTCCTTCGGGCTCTTTTAAAACCTAGCAACCAATCCTAATGCATGAGAAATGTCCGGTTTGCTATGGACAACACAATGTAGTTTACCTATCATTGAACTATACTCCTTTTTATCCACTAATGCGGAATCATCCACCTTAGACAATTTATAACCTGTAACCATTGGTGTTCCAACTAGTTTACAATCTCCCATTCCAAAAGTCTTCAAAACTTTTTTCACATACTTGGACCGTGTGATGAAAATACCTTCCTTCATCTATTGGATTTGCAAACCTATGAATTTTTTTATCTCACCTACCAGTGACATCTCAAACTCATTCTTCATCTTATTAGCAAAATCATGACACATATCATCATTTCCTCCAAAAATGATACCATCCACAAATACCTCACTTACCAGTATCTTATCTCCTTCTGACTTGAGATATATGTTATTGTCTTCACTGGTCTTTCATACCATACTCTAGGTGCTTTCTTCAGTCCATATAACGCCTTATGTAATTTGCACACCATGTCCTTTTCTACAGTTAAAGCATAACCATCTAGTTGTTCAATGTATATTTCCTCTTCCAATATTCCATTTAGGAATGCTGACTTAACATCCATTTGATATACTTTGAATCCTCTGTATACTGCAAATACAAGTAGATTCCTTACTCCTTCCAATCTAGAAACTGGTGTAAATGTCTCACCATAGTCTTCACCTTCTTCTTCTGCATATCCTTTGCATACTAGTCTGGCTTTATTTCTAACCACTACTCCATCTTCATTCAGTTTATTCCTAAATACCCATTTTGTACCTGTTACACTCTTGTTCTCTAGTCTAGGTACCAGTGACCATGTATTGTTCTTCTCTATCTGGTCAAGTTCTTCTTCCATTGCCTTGATCCAGTCTTCATCTACAAATGCTTCCTTTGCATTTCTAGGCTCAATGGTGGAAATCATACAAGAGTTCTCTCTAAGGCTTGTTCTTGTTAGCACACCTGCATTCATGTCTCCAATAATCTGATCAGGGCTATGATTGAGTCTAACATACCTCGGAATGACATGATCTTGATTTCCAGGTTCTTCTTCTTCTTCACTTTCTTCTTCTTCTATTGGACCTCCCTAATCTGGTTGAACTGGGGCTTATCTGTTTTGTTCACCAAATTCCATTGTCACTGGTTCCAAAAATAGTGTGTAAGGTTTTTCTTCCTCCTCCTCATTGGTTTCTCCTAATTTCTCAGGAAACTCATCAACTCAGACATTAACACTTTCAATGATCTTCTTGGTTTGGTTGTTTTAACACTTATAAGCTTTTCTCTTGGTGGAGTAACCAAGAAATATGCCTTAATCACTCTTAGCATCAAACTTACCGACATAATCACCTCTTTTGATAGAACATCTACTACCAAGAATCTTAAAGTAACTGACATTAGGTGATCTACCACACCAGTACTCATAGAGATTTTTATCCTTAGCTCTTTTAACCAATATCTTGTTCATTATGTAAACAACTGTGCTGACAACTTCTCTCCAGAATGTCTTAGCTACACCTCCTTGAATTAGCATAGTCCTAGCAACTTCAACAACTAACCAGTTGTTCCTTTTTTCAATACCATTCTGATGTGGTGTTCTAGGTGCAGAAAGATGCCTCTTAACTCCATTGTCTTCATCATATCTAGTGAATTCCTTTGAAGTAAATTCACCACCTTGATCATTTCTTAAACACTTTATCTTCTTTCCACTTTCATTTTCAACTAAGGCTTTGAATGCCTTAAACTTTCTAAATGCTTTTGTCTTGTCTTTCAAGAATGTGACCCACATCATCCTTGAGCAGTCATTGATAAATATCATGAAGTACCGATCACCTTGAATACTCCTAGTCCTCATTGGTCCACAAAGGTCGGTATCAACCAAATCTAGCAAATGTTCCATTGAGAAATACTTTCTCTTGAAGGTTGAGAATTTCATTTTCCCTAACAAACATTCCGTGCACAAAGCATTCATTGGTTTGTCCAACTATGGAAAACCTCTTACTCATTTGGGCTTACAGACTTTTACAATGTTATCAAAATTTGCATGACAAAATCTCTGATGCCAAAGCCAACTATCTTCTACTTTTGGATTTAAACAATTGTTGACTTTAGAACTTAAATGAAACAAGTTACCTCTAGTCTATTTTATAGTTGCAATTAGTTAACCTTTAATTCCATAAATCTTGCATACTCCATTCTTGAATTCAGTGGGTAACCTTTTTCATTGAGTTGAGAAACACTCAAAAGATTGTGTTTTAGTCCTTCAACCCAGTTGACATCATCTGCACTTCTTTTACCATTCAGAGAGATGGATCCCTTTCCTTTCACCATGCGGGGTGAGCCATTCCCAAATCTCACAACACCGCCATTAAACTCTCTCAGAGTAAGAAACTTACTTTGGTCACCGGTCATGTGGTGTGAACAACCACTGTCTATAATCTAGTCATCAGAACTATCCATGCGAGAGACTAATGCCTTTTGATCCGATGTCTCCTCTTTAATAGAAACAAAGACAATGTCCTTATTTGCATCTTCCTCAGATTCCTCATCTGTAATTCCTCCATCCAATACAATGAGACAATCTCTTTTACCTTTGCCTTATAAATCTTATACTTATTTCATTTTGGCTCATTATCTCCATTAGGATAGTTAGCAGCAATATGTCTAATCTGCTTACATGAAAAACACTTCAAAGGTAATTTACCTCTGTACTTACAGGTACCTTTGGGTAACCACTTGGGAAACAATGCTTCAAGCTCAATCAGACTGCCTTCATCATCTACGTCTTTGCTGGATCTAGACTCATGACTGTAGATCACTTCTCTTCTTTTCCTTACCAGTGGGGATGAAATTGAGGCTCTAAATGTAGATTATGATCTCTGAAATTTCCATCAAAACCATTTAGTTCAAAGGCATTTAATTTACCAATCATGGAGTCAAGAGTTACCTTTGTTTTATTAATAGACTTGAGTTCCTAAATGGCTGCAAGTCGGATAGCATAGATCAGCATAAGGGTTCTCAACACCTTGCTAACCAGTATGGTATACTCCACTATACCTCCAACACTTTTGATCTCTCCGACTATCTCCTTGATCCTCTGACCATACTGCTAAATGTTTTCTCCTTCAGCCATCCGCATATCATCAAATTTACCTCTCAGACTCTCTTCTTTGGCAATCTTAACATGCTCATCACCGATATATATATCTTCCAGTTTCTTCCACACTTCATATGCGGTTTCCAGTCCATGAACATCAACATACTCTGAATCAGACAAGGAATTGATAATGGCCTCCAATGCTTGATTTTTCTCATGTTGCTCCTTCTTTTGATCATCTGACAAAATCCCACTAGGCAAGTTATATTTAGTAACAACATATTCCCAATATTGACTTCCTAAGCTCTTGATATAGATCTTCATTCTATCACTCCATATTCTATAGTTTTCCCTATTGAATTTTAGACCTTCTTTCTTCATCATGTTATCCTAGATCTTTTCCTCAAGATATTAGGCTTAAACACAAGAGGACTTCAAATTATCTGAAACCAATTGATAATATGATGAAACAATATGGATCTAGTCAACTAGTGAGAGGGGGGGGGGGTGAATCAGTAGATAGAAACTAAACTAAACTCTCACCAAAATTAATTACAACTTAGAAACAACTTGCTAAGCTAATCAGTTTAGACACTATATTAAAAACTGCAACTGCACTGTCAAACTTTACCGGTTGACCAAAACATCAATGATAAAATGAAATAGATCTGAAACTCACATACCATTTAACCAAAATATTAAAACACTTTACTAACATCAGTAATAGCTCATTTCAGATCACTTCCAATCATCTAAATATATCTAAGCGGCTTTACCAGTTAATCATATCAAAACACATCCAAAAAATCATTCACCACTTGACACAAGGATTTTTCACATGGAAAACCAAATGAGAAAAACCACAGTGGGGATGAATATCGACAAGTATTTTGAACTCTTTTGAATTAAGCCAAGCCTTGTTAGAAGCTTATACAATAATGTCTTGTTAAGAACAAATCCCGTTAGGGACCACCCGGTTAAGGGATTGACTATAATACCCTGTTAAAGGCAATACCCTATTAGGAGTAATATTGGTAGAGGATTTCAAATCCAAGCTAATGGATCATCTAGTTAGAGGATTTAAACAACACCAAGCTTGTTAAAGGTTACTTGGTTAGGGGATTTAATTATTGTAATGGTTAGAGAACAATAGGTTCTTTGCTGATCTGGTAATAACACTACCTTGCTTAGTCAGATCCTTTTCTACTCCTATCTTCCTTCATAGCATTCTGCAGACACTCCTTCTGGTTTGGCAACAATCGCACTACCACACTTAACCATTGTCAACACAATTAAAAACAACTCATCGATCTTAAATACAAATACAATAGGTCGGTAACACAACACAAAACCTACAAATCTCATAGAGATTAAAAACATATTGGTTCAATCATAACCATTAGATTACATAGAAATCAACTACACATTTTTCTATACAACAACAACCACTCGTGGATCATTGCACATCAAATCCTATAACATCAAACATTATTCACTTCATGCTATGCATTTGCTCATTCCCAAGATAAACAGTTATCTTCACGCACCAAATCCACTTTGAAACTCATCACGTGCATCATGATTACATGAAATCTTCATCTTCGATCATCATTTGATTGTAGATCATCACAACCAATTCACCAAACTCTATTGGTTAGGGTTCTGCATATCAACTAGTTAGCGTTATCGGTTGATCACTTTGTGTCAATAATAATACCAATATCTATTGCCTTCACTGCTTAACTACCGGTTACATTACTGCATCACTACCGGTTGCAATACAACTTCATTACCTACTACTATTGACATCAATGACAACACTATACTTCATCAATGCAATATTCATGAAATACCTTTAATTTTTTGACCTCATCTGTGAATGCATAATTGCATGGGTGATCGTAAAATTTGTACAATCTTTTCACAAAGTATTCTTCAAAATAAACATAATTTGACCTAGCAAATCTACAATCCCATATTGAAGTCCATAATTGAACTAGCAAAGGTTGGTCATCACTATCAAACTGTTTAATCCTCATCTCCTTAGGCCAAATCAATAGCTCTTACCCATAGAACAATATCATATGTATCAACAAAGAGTAATGTGGAAACTGAAATTGGGTTGAATTCTTCTTAATAGCTTTAATGCTTAAATCAATCTTCCTTGCTAGAAATGTAGCATAATCAAATTCTGTCACATTCAGACATTGAACATCTGCTACAATCACCATGGGCTCTATCATCATGAAGTCTAGAGTATGAAGATCAATAACTTGACCAATTGAAAAGTATGTATAGTTGAAATAGGTCTTAAATAGGTCTACATGGAATGCAGGTCCTTCCTCTGCCTCCAATGGCGTATCAGGTTTTAGCATGTGAAGTTGTAGCCTCCATCTTGTGTAGGTGGTATCTAACCTATGATATTCTTTGGCCAAGTCTTCAAGAACAATGGGGTGATCACAGATACCAGTTAGATTAAACACCTTTGAAATTTCCTCTCTTGATACATAAAAACATGGCTTTCCCTCTCCATTGCAAATTGCCCACTTTTTCAGGTCATAGTGTTGTGCTAACAATTTCAATATGTCTATATTGACATGTTAGGTCCAATATGGAAAGCTAATGTAGTGAGAGGGGAGGGGTGAATCAGTACTTCAAAACTTTTCTTCAACAATAACTTTACTGTTATGCATAAACCGAATAGTGCAGTAACATAATATAAAGATAAAACAAATAGATAACAATCATACATGATTCACTCCATAACACATATTTTGGTTATGCAGAAACTCTTGGTTAGAGAGAAAAACTGTGGTGGGGATGGCACCCACAACTTCACTACTACAATAATAAAGGTTGCTTGATTAGAGCTACATGTTTAGCTATTTTTTATAGCTTACCTTGTTAGGAGTATCAAGATCTGTTAGATCTACCTTGCTAAAGGATTTTACAACACTTAAACTAAATGTTGCACCTGGTTAGAGGATTTAGAATTTATAGACTTGATTAGAGTCTTTTACCCTGTTAAAGGTTTCTCTTACAACTTGAAATATATTATAATAAAATCATTACAAATATCTACAACTCTACATCTGGAATGTTATAGCAGATTCTACATGCTTAGAATAAGATTACCTTGCTTATAGCATACCTCGGTAACCCATATAGTAACTTGGTAAACCCTTATGTTTACTTTGTTCTTTGACTATTCTCTGAAATCCTTCTCGGTGACCTCTGTGTCTCTGTAATAGTCATAACACTTAGTGCTTTCACATGTCTTGCTTCATATATTTTTGTATCTTCCTTTCTATCATTCTTCATGTATTTCTGATCTTAATCCATGTTGTATAAATAGATCTCTTATGTTGGTGATCCATTCATTGCTTCGATCTTACAAACATGTTTTATCAAATGAATAACCATGCAAAATATTTCATTGGTTAGATGACCTCAAAATCATACACAATCTTTAAGTACAATTTCCAATGTGATAAGAGTTCTATGTGTCTCGATCTTGTAACATGTTTTCATATGTATGTCTAGGTTCAATTAATTTGTTAACATGTTTCATTCGGTGTGTCATCTTTGCTACTCGGTAGACATGGAATGATACTCGGTAGATAGCTCGGTGCATACTACACTCTGAGACTACTTTCTTCTATAACCAACTGGACTGTGTATACCAGCTAAATATCTCAGTAGAGATAACCAGCTAGAGTATATAGAATAACTTTGAACATAAAACTAATGGCAACTTGATAAGTAGTAACAATCTCCCCTTTTGACATTAGTTGAGATGTTTGACAAAAACTACTTTCAAAGTTATAACTCAATAATCTATATACTTGCAAAATTTGACTATACTGACAGTATATACAATAGTCAATGAAATAATATGTCCAAATATACTCCCCTTATCGATATACTATACAAAACTTCTGATTTTACATGCTCGATGATCAATGTTCTGTGTGCTGCACTTGTTCTTTGCTTACTATTTTGTTCACTGCTCTTGGGTACTCTACTTACTCTGCTCGGTATACTCCCCCTGTATACTACACTCCTATTGTTTGATATTATACTTTGATGCTTTGAATACTATATCACTCCCCCTTTTTGACAAACATCAAGACTTAGTTACCATTTGGTGGAGGCAACTGGTCAAAAATGGATTTATATTTTGTCCTTGCTTCGGTGAGAGCGACAGATAGGGCATCCTTTACACTGTCCATTAAAGAATTATGTGCTTGAATATCAGCCAATAGTGATATTAAGCCATCTAGAGTGCTTCCCTCTTGTGTAGTAGATAAGGATGTGGCTTGGTTGATCTGTTCTTGGACAGATGAAAGATGAGGAAGGAATAATGTCTAAAGTGTCATAATGTCCATCCTGATCTCGTGTTCTTCATTTCTTAGGTCCAATTGTTGAGCCATGAGCTGTTGTAACTTTGTATAGAAATTCTGAACTGAATTGGGCTCTGTGGTCAACTTATTTGAGAGATCGGTGATCTCTTTCTCAATTGCTTCTGTTTTATTTTTGATGTCTTTAATGAATAAAGAAAATGTACAGAGTTTCTGAAATAAATAAAGAATATGCTTGAGTTGAGGGGTCAACTTAGCAATAAATTTGACAAGTTTGACTTTGCCAAAAGCTATAGCTTTTTGTACCTCTTATATCATTTTTGCAGTGAGCTCCTTGTCTTTTAGCTTGCTCAAATATTTCAATGCGTCTATTCTAGATGTCTCTATCTTTGTTAGGAGTTCATCCAGTTGAATGTGGATGGCTGCATCTATTGACACTGTAGCTTCAGGTAGCATATCTATTAAGAGTTCTTTACCTTTTGAAGTACTTTCTTTTTCTTTTGAATGGCCATTTGCTTCTCTTGTTAGGCCTTTGCTTTGCATAGTTCACCGAAATCAATGAGTGCTTGCCCCTTTAATTTTGATATGTCTACATTGGGAAACACTATTGGTTTTGACAAATCTACTTTAAAAATATGCTTTTTCATCTTATTTTCTTTACCTTTCACCGATGGAACTAAGACAATGGCTTGCAAGGCTTGATGGCCCTCGGTAGGTTGCTCGATAGAGGCAACACTTTGGTTGGTTTCTTTAGCCTCTGTAGTGTCCTTTGGTGTCTCGGTACTTGGTGTTTTAGTTGCAACATTTTCAGTGCTAGAAGGATCTTGAGATGTCTGTTCACGAGTAGTTCCTTCTCCTGCTGTAGACTTGTGACCTTTGGTGCCTGTATCCATATCCTGAGGGGTTTTGGTTGAGATAGGTTGATTGACCGGTGGATAAGGTTGAACTTGTTCCAAGACTGATTCACTAGATACAAGTTTTGCATATGCATTGACTTCTATCATTTCCTATTCTGGTGCCTCTGTATCCATAATATCTTCATCTATCTGAATGGTGTCAGCAGGATCTTGCTCGGTAACATCGGGATCTTGCTCGGTGACATCAACTATTTCAATTTCAGCTTGCTCATTGGCATCCTTGTCTCTAAAGATTTCCTGCCATTTCTCTTTTGTCTCATTTTCCACTTCAATATACAGCCCATTCATCAGTTTCAAGGCTTTTTGTTTGACAAGGAACTTTGTGTGGTAGGTTGTCAGATGTTCTTTTATTTCAGCTACCGACATGTCAGGTAAGAGATGTACCAGACTTCTTTCTTTGATCTGTTTCTCCGAGTCTAGGGCATATTGCCATTTGTTGTCAATATGTGCATATAATTCTTTTGGGAGAGAATTAGAGACTTCTAATGGGACTAATCAAAATTTCAGAAGAGTGCAGATGATAGCTTCTTCAATTTGTCTCTTTTCATCATTATTTCTAGTTTCATACTTAACATATCTAAATCCACCAAATCCACCATATTCTTTTAGATTAGCACATAAATTTTCAACACTATGTACATTTACCTTCTTGCTCTTGACAATCTAAAATTTGCTTGCATCCTTAGATTCGGTGTCACTAGACTCTTTTGCCAAAATGAGTCTCTGAGTAGATTTCTTGTAAGTTTTTGTTACCTTAGGAACAGTAACACTCTTTGTTTTCTTACTCAGTGAAGCTGCAGATGGTCTAGTGTTAGGTAGCTTTGTTGGAGGAGTCGGTGAGGCCTTTGATGAATCCTGTTTCTTTCTTTTCAACACTTTTCCCTTAGGCAATTCGGTGCTCAGTGTTATAGCTACCTCTTGGGCTTCAGATTCCTCTTCGGTAATGGCTATAGTGCCTTTGACAGGTGTGGAGGAAGAATCTTCTCCAAATTTCTTCGATAATGCCTTTATCATCTTTGTTGCCTTTCTTGTAGCTTTGGGTACTACAATGCTCATTTTTACCTTTTCCTTCACTTCTTCATAGGTTCCATACCTCAGCTTGGTAGCACGTCTTGACAATATGAGAAATGCATCAATTTGCTGTTGTGTGATGTCAAAATCAATTTCGTAACCCATAGGTGACAAATACTGAGTTCTTGGTTCCACAACATTCACATAATAGTAATCAATGTCTACTTCAAAACATATGGCATCTTTGTATTTCTCAACTAGCTTGGGTGGAATCCGGTACTTGTTATGCATTTTCTCTTGAAATTTACTGAAGTAATCATCCATAATATCATTGAAATTATCTCCTAGCTTCTTAATGAAGTCATTGATCTCATGGGTGATTGGTCGGTGTAGTTCCTAAACAACTTTACCGACTAATGGAAAGAATTTTTCAAAATAGAAAAACATGCATACAAGTAGTGATCCAAACTTTAGTGTATTAGCCGAGTTGTTCTTCTTTGGTTTCCTGATGGTGTTCAGATTCTCAAACAGGTTTTTCAGCAACACCTCACATAGATCAATTTTCATTCCCTTAATTATATGCTAGGTCTATTGCTGCACAGGGTACACTATTTTCCCTTGCTAATTGGAAGAAACAGTAACCTATTACTCTAATGGTAAATTTTAGTTCTGCATCAGTGACATTGTTCAATTTCAGTCCTCTGCAATTTGATTCCACTCCGGTTAAACTGATCAATTCCTTCTATGATATCATCTTTTGAGCTCGGGCATTGATCATAAATAGGGTAACCGGTAATCAGATGAATGATTTCCTTGGTAATCTTAAATAGTTTCTCTTCTAGCCACATGAAATCATCGTGAACTCTGCTCAAAACAAACTTGACCCACTGGGGTTTGAACACACGGGGATAGGTTAGGGCTTCAGTTAATCCCTTGATTTTAAGGTGCTCATACTTGCTATTCAATTCACCATCTCTGCACAATTCATCATAGGTGTCTTTGATTTCAACATGACCGAGTTCTTCAACATGATATTTGGTGAAGAATCTCACATCCTCGACTAATAACACTCTATCCGTGATGCAGTTTTGTCATCTGGTTCAGATGCAACTTTGGGAGTTAAAGAGTATTTTAGTGAGGGCTTTTCTACATTCTTAGCAACAATGGGATTTTGGATCTTAGGTGCCATTTGAATATTTCAGATAAAAACTAACAAAAGATCCTTAGGATTTGAGGATTTTCAAATGGTAGACGCTTCACACTTAGCAGATAATAATAACTTGATAAGATCGGTAAACCATCTTAACAATGCATTGAGATTGATGTAAATACCTTGAATTTTTCTTTGTAGGAGGTTTGATCGCCTTAGATTTGCTTTGCTTTGCTCTCTCAAAAACTTGGTAAGTGAAAATGACCACAAAAATGCTTTAAGTACACAATATACCTTATCGGGCTCCATGTGGGTTAGCTCAAAAACATTAAATGCTCTCAGTTCCACTAAACTTTCTTTCCTTTTTGCTCTTTAACTGAGTAACCAAACTTCCTTTATTTACCAACTTGACAGGTTTCTTGTATTCACTGACTTGACAGGTTTCCTATATAGTGCTCCAAAATACTTGATATAATTTCAAACTTACTACTACATCTTAACTATGCAGATTTTGAATTAAGTACATAATAGAATAGGAACTATTAAGATTTAACCTTGAGAGAATGTAGTCCCTTCATACCTTTACTGATTAATTTGGAATAGGTGCACCTAACTCGGTAGGTAAGGTGCTTTCTTCATTTGACATAATTTCCTTCTTTTTCCAAATCATCTTTAATTTTTCTTTTATTTCCTCAGTGTCTTTTCTAGGTTGATCTCTGCAATCTCCAACCAAGTGTCCAACTTTATGACAATGAAAACATGCCATACTAGGATTTCTCAATGATCTTCCATTGTTCATTCCAAACCTTATAAAACAGTTGGCACTTATATGTCCATATCTTCCACAACATTCACACCATATCCTTGCATTGTAATCCCATGGTACTACAGAATACCGTTGGTAAGGATTTGTGTGAGCTCGGTAACCTCTAGCATTTTCTCGGTGTGTAGACCACATATAGTTCTTTTGCTTAAACCAACACTTCTCAGTACTATGTCCATATCTATTGCAGTTTTTACAAAACCCTTTGAATTTTGCCTTCTGATAATTGTTAACAGACTTTGTCCTATATTGATTAGATGTATGACCATATTTATTGCAATCGTAACATTAACCTTTGGACTTAGTGACATTCGGTTTCTTACCTTTTCTGATTTGGCACATGTTGGCAATGTGGCCTTGATTTCCATATTAGTTGCAAATAGGCTTCTTTCTTTTGATGTTCTTCTTGATTCTAGCTTGCTTTGATGATTCTCCTCTCTCGATAGTATGAATTCCCTTCTCAGTATAGTCTTTTCCTTTGTAACCAGGTCCTGCATCTTTGTTAGGTCTTCTTGTATTCAGTTGCCCATCCAACATCTTTGATGCTTCATAACTCTTCTTCAGTATTTCTTTGGATTTCTTCTCTATTTCAAGTTCATTGGTCAACCTTGATACTTCGAGTCTCAATGCTTGATTCTCATCATTTTTCAGATTTGCTTCATGATGTGCATAACCTAGTTGATCTGACAGGTTTTTGTTGAATTCCAGTCATCCTTATGATTTCATCATTCTTATCAGATACTAAGACTTCAAGTTGTTGTTTCTCTCTTTCTAGATCTCTTACTTTATCCTCGGC
This sequence comes from Cryptomeria japonica, assembly GCF_030272615.1. Lineage (NCBI taxonomy): Eukaryota > Viridiplantae > Streptophyta > Pinopsida > Cupressales > Cupressaceae > Cryptomeria > Cryptomeria japonica. Next base: position 286,351,565 of record NC_081409.1, on the reverse strand, counting down.
TATCCTCAATGCATCAAGATTTTCAGTCATCTATGTGCTAAAATGTTCATGTTCTCTTTTCATTAGTTTTAGTTGATCAGCTAGTGCTTTGTTCTTTTCTTTCAATCCTCCAATCATTTCTTCAATCTCTTCAGATATACTGTTCTTAGATGATGTCTCAATTTGTTCCACTAACTCTTGAGAGTCTTGCAAATCATCAGATAATCTTCTTCTCACTTTCAGAGATTTTTGCATTTTCCTTTGCATGTCTGCAATCACTTGATTTGCATGATCCAGCTCTTCTTGCAGATACACAATCCTCCGAGATTGTTTATAGCCTTCCATTGATAAGATCTTTCTCTTTAGGCAGTTAAACCCTTTTCCAAGATTGGAGCTCTGATACCAATTGTTAGGTCCAATATGGAAAGCTAATGTACTGAGAGGGGAGGTGTGAATCAGTACTTCAAAACTTTTCTTCAACAATAACTTTACTGTTATGCATAAACTGAATAGTGCAGTAACATAATATAAAGCTAAAACAAATAGATAACAATCATACATGATTCACTCCATAAAACATATATTTTGGTTACGCAGAAATTCTTGGTTAGAGAGAAAAACTATGGCGGGGATGGCACCCACAACTTCACTACTACAATAATAAAGGTTGCTTAGTTAGAGCTACATGTTTAGCTATTTCTGATAGCTTACCCTGTTAGGAGTATCAAGATTTGTTAGATCTACCTTGCTAAAGGATTTTACAACACTTAAACTAAATGTCGCACCTGGTTAGAGGATTTACAATTTATAGACTTGATTAGAGTCTTTTACCCTATTAAAGGTTTCTCTTACAACTTCAAAAATATTACAATAAAATCATTACAAATATCTGCAACTTTACATCTGGAATGTTATAGCAGATTCTATGTGCTCAGAATAAGATTACCTTGCTTATAGCATACCTCGGTAACCCATATAGTAACTCGGAAAACCCTTCTGCTTACTCTGTTCTTTGACTGTTCTCTGAAATCTTTCTCGGTGACCTCTGTGTCTCTGTAACAGTTATAACACTGAATTCTTTCACATGTCTTGCTTCATATATTTCTGTATCTTTCTTTCTATCATTCTTCATGTATTTCTGATCTTAATCCATGTTGTATAAATAGTTCTCTTATGTCAGTGATCCATTCATTGCTTCGATCTTACAAACATGTTTTATCGAATGAATAACCATGCAAAATATTTCATTGGTTAGATGACCTCAAAATCATACACAATCTTTAAGTACAATTTCCAGTGTGATAACGGTTCTCTATGCCTCGATCTTGTAATATGTTTTCATATGTATGTCTAGGTTCAATGAATCTGGTAACATGTTTCACTCGGTGTATATCAACTCACTATGTCATCTTTGCTGCTTGGTAGACATGGAATGATACTCGGTAGACAGCTCGGTGCATACTGTGCTTTGAGACTACTTTCTTCTATAACCGACTGGACTGTGCATACCGACTTAATATCTCGGTAGAGATAACTGACTAGAGTATATAGAATAACTTTGAACATAAAACTAATGGCAACTTGATAAGTAGTAACAATTAGAAATTCAGAACAACAAGTGTCCATAGGTTTAACCTCCATGGACTCATATTGGCTCAGGACTATTTTGCCTATAGTAATGAAACATAGAGAGTTTGTGGCCTCTAATGACAATGTAAATGTCCCCCACATTGTTTAATTATCGTCCAATTTCCATTGTGCAGACTTTTGAGGTTTAAGGGTGGAGCTGGGCAATTGGTCTAACAAGTCCTGACTTAACTTCCGTTATTCTACTTTAGTTTTCCTTGTTTCCATGGTTGTATCCTCTATTTTTTGTTTCTTGCCCTTAGTTTTACTCATTTCCCCTTTCTGTCTCTTTCTGGTAGTGCTTTAACTCTCCATTATATATGCAAAAATAAATTCTTTGAGGAGATTACAAAAAGACTATTTTGAAAAACTTATTTGTTCATGTCACTTCTTCTTTGCCTACCCTTGTTTCGCCCTCAATGTTTGTTGAACAATGTGCTCTGGTATGAAATTAACCTGAATGTATCCACAAATAATTTTATTCGTGCAACACTAAATGTCCCAACCTGTTAATCAATATGGTAGTCTTTTCAACATTTTAATTTCTTCAATGTCATGTGCTATCGACATAATTCACTTTTGTCAATGCCTCTAAACTTGACGCCACTTCTACAATTGTCTGTGCAGATAAATATAGTAACATTTTGATGTATATTATAACTATTTTTTCTTCATGTCACTTCAGTAGAGGTTACATCTATGAGCCATCACTAGTTTGATTCTTATTTTTGGGTTAACTATGTCGAACACCTTTTAGATAATGCCTATTGGCATTACTTCAATCATCAGTGTCTCTAAAAACTGCATTTTTGACTTCATTAGTTACTCCAATGAAAACCTCACCTTTGATTCCACTTATCACCATAAGTTATCCCGATGTTAATATTCTATTTACAAATATGGGATTAGGATAACTCTTCTGATATCATTTTATTCACTTGCCATCAGAGCAACTTCCATTATCGAAAAACTGTTAACTTGTTATTTCGACTTCATTAGTTATAGAGATAAGCTTGCATAATACTTATTGATAAGTTCTCTTTTATTTTCCTTTATCGAGATAACTTGTATTATCTAGGTAACATTTTAGAATTATCCCAATCTTGCAAATGATTCTGATGGAATGCATATATTGGAATAATTTAGTCTATCGGGATTATAGATATTTTGTTGTCCCGCCTTTGATGGTTACTCCGATAGACATCCCTAATCTTCCATTCAGATTAGCTATAACAATAGTAATATTGAGACAATTTATTCTATAGGTATCACACAAAATTGCTACTCTGCCTTTGTTAGATATCCTGATACATATTTTTGACCTCATGTTCGGTAATGTTATCCTGATATCAATGTACAATTGTGATTTATTAAATCGGGTTAGTTATCCCGATAGGTATATGAAATATTGCTCAAAAAAGGTTATTTCATTGATTTTTCTTGATTCTTCTAGGTATTTCTAATATGGGATCAAATTATAATGAAGGTGGTGTGTGGGCTCTATGCTCGGTAAAATAAAACTTTTGTAGCTTCAATCTTTTTTGATTTCAAATACAAAAGCTTAGTGATGAATAACAAGACAGGGGCATTAGGCACTATTTTGTGTATTAAATTTTGAGTTTACAATAGTGGCTCTATCTGAGGATAAGGTATTTAACAAATACCTACAAGAATTCAAAATGATCTTTGGGAGAAGCAAGCCAAATAGTAGGGGGCACACACCTTTATTGGACAACAAGATGGTAGTTTGGGGTATGTATAGATGGAATGGTGAAATGTTGGCAACATGCTAGATTTGGTTTAGTGTTGTCATTGATGTCACCATTGTATCTCGATTGGAGACTATCCTAGTTGGATCTATCCCGGTTAGTCTTGGTGATCATCTTGGTTTTGGGTGTGATTCTGATCCGGTATGATCAAATCTCTGGAATCGGTTTTGGATGCTTATTCTGATGGTTATATGCTTTCTATATTCTGGTAGTTTCATGATTTGGTTATCGCTTTTGGTATTTCTAAAACTTACCAGTTGGTTTGTGCCTTTATCGGCTCGTTCTTGGCTTTCCTGGCTAGCTTTTGGCTTTACTAGCTTCTAGTGTTCCCAGTTAGATTTACCAGTATGCATTATTTGGTGACTTCATCAGTGGTTTTTGGGTCTAGCTTATGGAATTGATTTCTATCATGTTGTTGGTACTTCTTGATCATATCCCAACTGTTATATGACTTTGCATTGGATGGCATGTTGCTATGGTAGTCCTATTTGGATCTGGTTAAACTTTCACTAAAGGTTTCTAACGGTTGGTGAAGCATGTTGGATTTTAGTCTTAGCCAAATTCCCAATAGATATAATTGTTTGGTTACTTGATTTAGGTCCATGCTATGTAATGTAAATCATAATATTGGTCCGGCGGTATCATGTGATGTATTTTTTGTAATTATGGGTTTAGGGTTTAGCTGACCTTGTCAATAAGGTTGATGATCTGTATTTATAGGTGAATTATTTATGTAATTGGTCATGATTCAATGGTTATGTTTGGTTAAGTCTGCATTATCAGAGAAAGTATTATGTGCAAGTAGATTCATCTCACTCTAATGAAGGTTGGAAAGGTTTTGTATTGTAGAGAAGACATCAGTGCTTAACCAAAACTATATCAGGTATTAATAGATGCTACTTTCACAATTCATTTCTTTCTAGACTGTAGTCCGATGTTTATGGAAGTCTATGAGACTTCCCTTTGTGATGAGAAGTTCACTCTTGGTTGTTGGCCTTTCTACATTTTAAAAGCCCATTGTAATTATTCACAATAATACTATAGAGTATTCATCTGATTGTGGGTAGGGTTTCCCACCATGGTTTTCCCCTTTCCAGGTTTTCCACGTCAAAATATTGGTGTTATGTGTGTTGTACTTTCATTATCTTTCTTTCATTGTGTTGTGCTATGGTATAAGGTTTATAATTGAATTAATTTCTATACCTGTGAGTAAACCTATTCACTCCCCCCTCTAAGTTTACTACTAGTATTAGTTCATTCCAACATGAAATGGATCCTAATCTACCGTGCATGGAAAAATCTCCTTTTCTTAATTAAAGAAGTGCTTCAAGAATGATATCCAAAGAATGATCACTTCACATTATGTGCATATACAGATTCTGAATTGGGAAAGAGATGTTGATGATTGGAAGAGCACTACTAGCGATGCATTCTTTCTTGGGAAGATGTTGGTTTCATGGCCTAGTAAAAAAAAATCATGCACTTCATTGTCTACTGCTAAAGCGAAATATGTTGTAGCTACTACCAGCTGTACTCAGATTTTATGGATGAAACAAATGTTAAAATATATAAGGGTAAGTTATAATGAGCCTATTGTTATTCACCATGATAATACTACTTCTATTGATATGTCAAATAATCCGGTATTTCATTCCAAAATAAAACATATTTCTATAAGGTATAATTTATTGAAGGAAAAGGTTGAAGCAAAGGAAGTTAGATTGGTTTATGTGCCTACTAAAGAACAAATTTCAGATATTCTAATGAAACCATTGCCTAAATACACTTTAGAATATCTCAAAGATCAGTTGGGGCTTACCAGCCCTCCAGAAGAGACTTAGAGATGTAGAGATGCATCAATCCGGTGAGCTTATCAAACATACTTTTTTGATCTGGGTTGATGAAGATGGTGCTACTACTCAAGGGGATTAGTCAGCTATTTGGTCTAGTATTCTTGGTTTGGTATCCATCCTTGCTCATTGATGTCAAAGGGGGAGAACGTATTCATGTGAAAAACTATTAGATCTTTTGATGGTGTTTATTTTAGATCAGTCATTTGGAGATTGTTGGCATTCCTTGGCACTTGGATGTTTTTCACATTCAGTGTTGCCATCAATGCCAAAGGGGGATATTGTTGGCAATATGATGGATTTGGTTAAGTGTTGTTATTAATGTCAACACTGTATCCCAGTTGGATCTATCTCGGTTAGTCTTGGTGATCATCTTGGTTTTGGATATGATTCTGATCCGGTATGATCAGATCTTTGGAATCGGTTTTGGATGCTTATTCTGATGGTTATATGCTTGCTATATTTTGGTGGTTTCATGATTTGGTTATTTATTTTGGTATTTCAATTACCGGTTGGTTTGTGCCTTTACCAACTCATTCTTGGCTTTCTCGTCTATCTTTTGGCTTTACCGGCTTCTGGCGTTCTTGATTAGCTTTTCCAATATCGATTATTTGGTGACTTCATCAGTGGTTTTTGGGTTCGGCTTATGGAATTGGTTTCTATCATGTTGTTGGTACTTCTTGATCATATCCCTAGTGTTTGATGACTTTGCATTGGATGGCGTGCTGTTATGGCGGTCCTGTTTGGATCCGGTTAAACTTTCATTGAGGGTTTCTACCGGTTGGTGAAGCGTGTTTTATTTTAGTCTTAGTGAAATTCCCAACGGATATAATTGTTTGGATACTTGATTTAGGTCCATGTTATGTAATGCAAATCATAATATTTGGGCATGTGCACATTGATGGTGGTCAGAAAGGTGGACACCACCCAAAAAAAACATGGAAAAACAAGCAGTGCCTACGCGGTTTTAAATTTGAATTTCCCGCGTACGCGCTTAGGTTTGTTCTTCTCGAGCCTAGAGAAGATAGTGCATACATGCTGCTTTTAGGAAAATGAGCACGTACACACTACACCTAGGAGAATGAGCATGTATGTGCTGCTCATAGGAAAATGAGCGCATATGCGCTAATAATCCAAATATAACCGCGTACGCGGTGCCTGGTAAAAAAAGTTTTTAAAAAAACTGTCTCATTTACTAGTGAATAGCACATTTTTCACTTCGTTTTTTTTCCATTTCCTCTCCTGAACCACGAATGGGGTGCTAGATTTGTCCTCCAAGCTATGGATCAAGGTTAACTTTTTTTATTTTTTTTGCCTTTCTTTCCCGTTTGTTCAATTTTTTTTACATTTTGAATTTAATTTCATTAATTTTGATTAGGTTTTTTCATTTCTTGTTTCAAAAACTAGATTCTTCTAATCTAGAACAAGAACAACTAAATGCACCTCCTGAAAACCCACAAGAACAACCAAATGCACCTCCTGAAAACACACAAGAACAACCCCCAATTCCTCCTTTTGACCGCACACCTAAAACACAGAAGCAATTAATTAATTAGTTAGGACAAAATACGTCTAAAATCAATGGACTGATTGCTAAATTGAAAACTTCTGAACTTGAGCATCATTAATCCCTCACCACTAGCCTAGAAACATTAGCTAGTGGTGCCATAGTTGTTTCCACACAAATTACCAAATGGGGAAGCTTTAGGGATAGGTGTCATCAATTCTATGCCTATGGGCTATCATACGATGGAGTAAAAAACAAAAATATTACTAAACAACAAATATGTGCCCTTTTCATTGATCTCAAAACTAGTCATTCACTACCTCTTAATGCAAAGAGGTTTCCCATACATTGGTGTACCAATGTGTAGATGAAGAATCTTTTTTGGCAGAGGTGGTGGATGGTCTTTGATGATCCACCTTGTAATAATTATGAGGTGCCATTATATTTTTTGAGAAAAGTATATTGTGAGTTTGTGCTCAATGTGCACCCAATCTATTTTGACATGAGAGAGTTCCATGGTAGAGGTGGTGGCTTTGCCCAAGATAGACTTGGAGCCCATAGGCGATTACCTACGGAGTGTCGCTTCCCCCTAGCACCCAAACCTAGGGTGCATCAAACTATCCCAATAGAGTTGAAAGAGTCTATGGAGCTACAAACTCTTTAGGCGACCACACCACTGACTAGTGCCATCATCCAGCATGGGATGTCATTAGCACACCCTATTTTATTGGATGATGAGCCATTAGGTGGTGACAAAGAGCCCATCCAACATAGGTGAGTCAGTTGCTCAGGGATATGCTCGGGAATATATGATGTAGCTGGTGCAAATGAATCCTCATCTCGTCTATACATGATTTATGGGAGTAGGTGTTAGGCCCACATGGTTGAGGATTTTGCACTGACAGATGAGTTGATGGACATGGTGTTTGTCCATGAGCCACAGACACAGGTGTGTTGATTTGAATTCATAGCATTTTATTTATCAGTCACTTTAAATTTGTAATTACATAAATGAATTTTTATTTATACATCAATTTAAATTGAGACAAATAATATGCATTTCAGGATGCAGCAGCGATATCCCATACTCCTCCCCTAGTTACTATAGCTGCAACTTCGATGCCTTAGGTATAAATTTTGTAACATGTTAAAATAGAATAGTACACTTTGAATTCAAAAAAATACTAGATATACTAACTATCTTTAATGCTTGGTCCAATTTCTGGTTTGTAGGTGTTCACAAGGGATGAAATGTCCCAGATTGATGACATCATGCTCTTAGCGATCGATTTTGGACTACAAGGCTATACGGTATCATATTTTGTACAACCCTTTTTATGTATTGTTTTGATGGAATATGCAAGTCATTTCATTTTAGATTTTTAAAATTATATTTAATTTATTATCTGTACTAATATCTCATGTTAATTTAATTTTTTTAGGGTACCCCCTCCATGTCTAGGGCTCGTCCTAAGAAAACGAATTCCTCGAAGATGCCAAAACATGGGAAGAAGGTAATTGAACACATTTTTAGTTGTACAATTGTTTGAAAATGTTGAAATCAAGTATTAGTTGGGGTTTATAGATTGATTAGTATTTTTTGTCTATTTTACATGTACAATGACCATTGAGCTATGTAGATTTGTTGAATGCACCTGATTCGCCCGTGGATCAAGAGAGGGTAGAGGCGTGTATCTCTACTTTATTTTCTTGATTTCATGATTATATGCATGCGTACATGTGAACTTGTCATATATTATGCTAGCATTTTGATGATGTTTTGATTATCATTGATGGACACACACTTTCTTTATGATGGACATACACTTTCTTTGTGATGGACACACACTTTCTTGATCTATGAGTTATACTCAACCAGTAATTGTTCCAACCGGTATTATGTATTATAGTCTTTAGACTATCGGTGTTTTGCAGAAGATGTTTACCAATCACAAATTGACTTAAGACCTCAAGCAGTATGGAGAACCCAAGCAATATGAAGACCTCAAGTGGTTCAAGGATCTCAAGCGGTACGAAGGAACAAAGTGGTAGTTAACATTTTCCCGTCTTCATTTTTGACAACCGGTAATCAGTATATTGTATAAACAGGTATTACTTCGTGATGAGTTACCGACCGGTATTTCTGTGATGAGTTATCATCCATCGACACTTTGGTGGTGATTTTGTGTCATGTTACCAAATCTATCTAGATGCACTGAACCTAGGAACTTGTAGTTTAATCCTATTGGACCGACATGAAATCAGTTGCCTTTTTAAGGACATCATGTCTAGGGTTTGTATGGATGAGAGAAGTATGATGTATGAGAAGGTTATGTGTGATCTTTGCAGAGAAGATTAGGTCTATGTGAAGAGATAGAGTGTGGAGATATAGAAAATAGAAGTAATGTTGAAATGCATTAACAATGAGCTATCAAGGATCTAACCAAGCATACTGTGCTAGTATCTAGATCACTCACTTGTTGATCACTCATATCTTCGACAAGTCTGAAACACTTAACCGGGTAGGCCCAACAAAGCCTTTGTAAATCCTCTAACAAGGTGGTTCACAACTGTGGATCTAAAATCCTTTAGCAAGGTAGTCTTTAATAGGACTTATCTCCTAACAGAGATCTAGATTCCTAACAGGATATGTTCTGGTGAAGAACATTGTATGACCTTAACCGGTCTAGTTTCTATTCTACAGATAGTTACTTGTGAGTCTTTGCTCACCATGGTTTTTCCCTTTTGGGTTTCCATGTCAAAATATCTTGTGTTATGGTGATTGTGCTTTTGTGGGTGAATGCTTTATTTGCTATTTGGTTTGCACTTATCTTAGCCGGTTTATTAGTGAATCTGTTATACCGGTTATCTGCAAATGTTTAAGAGTTTAAGTTCAATATTTTTTTGCATACTAATTCACCCCCCCCCTCTTAGTATTCATCATATTATAATCTTATAATTTTTTCATACAGGAAATATCATACCTATTTCATCAATGGCGAACCCTCCTCCTTGCACTAGAGAAGCATCTCAGGATCCGGTACACTTTTGTTTGATATGTAAAATTAATTGTTTCTAACCTTCAATAATTATCATTATATTAATTGTATTTAATCTTTGAACATTTTTTGTATAGGTAATAGCGATAGTTTCTACATAGATGGCGAGCCATCCTCAGTCCATTGTGTTAGTTAAGATGAGGGGGGGGTGAATCATAAAAACTTCACTATACAATATCACTAGATTCAACCTCGGTAGCCTTTATTGATATGCAACTATGACTGTAAATAATTCAATATGCATAAATAGATACACTTAAAACATCATAACACATTTAACACAAGATGTAACATGGAAACCCAAATAGGGAAAAACCATTGTGGGATTTCAGACCCACTAAGAAATATACCCTTCTAGAGTATGCTCGGTTAAAAGCTAATCCAGTTACAGATTACAAAAACACATTGCTAGATGTGACTCGGTTAAGGGATTTCCCTCAGACTTGTTAGAGTCTTGTACTTTGTTAGAAGTGCCCTTGTCAAAGGATTTCAAACACTCACTTAGAATTCTACCTTGCTAGAGGGTTTACAAATAATATTGTTAAGTCCACTCGGTTAAGAGATTTCCTATCACTTACAAAATAAATAATAGTAATAAAATATATCTGCAACTTCACATCTAAAATGCTAAAGCAGATTCTATTTGCTCAAAACAATCTTGTCATAAGACTTATCTTGTCCCTTAATGGGCTTGTTGGGCTTCTCAATCTATTCTTCAATCAGATCTTCAAGCTTTTGTGCTCGGTAAACATTATTGTAGCATCATTGTGCATAAATTTGTCCACATACATTGTTTATCAAAAATTCCTTATTTATAAACAATTTCTAAGTACTTAATCTCCTTGATCACATTTCCCATGATCAATCTTAGCCATCAAATCATCAAACTTGACTAGGTTCAATGTATCCTTCGATCTGAAAAATGTTTTACCTCACCTTGGAACTTGCATTCCTTCCTTGGAACTTGTGCTAGGTTATTGTGGTTCAATCTATGCTGTAGATCTTCCTCTTGATTTTCCATTGCTGTAGATCCTTAACAAACTTCTTGCGCGACATACCAATCATTTATTCATCTCTAGCTCATCAACATCATTCATTAAATAATCTTTTATTCATCCAATGTGATCTATTATAACTTGGTTGTTACTCGGTTAATACTGAATTTCACTCGGTAGACATTCTACCTTCTTTAACCGATATCAATAACCTTAGGGTTTATCGACTAGGTACCTTAGGGTTTACTGACTATGTTGTTTGCTCAGTGACATAGTACAATATTAAACTTATAATCAACAACATATGTAGGATATCAAAACAATCAAAACAACATGATCTCATTATCTAACTCGGTAATAGTTGCCCATTGAATAACTTATTTCTCCCCTTCATTATCACATTCTTTTTGTGTCACTTACCGACCTCTTAATACTCATCAAAACATACTTATCAAGATATGGTAACATCATACTGAATCAGAAAATCAGTTCCTTGACATCAATGACTAAATAATATTATTAAGACAGTAATCATCCTTCTTCAGTTATATCAATAATCTCCAACAACCTTCTCAATATCCTTATTGAAATGCCAACAATCTCCTTTCTATTGAAATGCCAACAATCTCCCCCTTTGGCATTGATGGCAATACCAACTTGATTTATTCCAATTGATTCGGATTTAGATTGCTATTTAGACTTCTCCTGTTATCCTTGAGCTATTTAAACCTTCTCCTGAAGTCTTCTCTCCCTATCATTAGTCTTCTATTATCTTCTCCATTTAGTCTTCTCGCCTTTTGACAACAATGCCAAAAAGAAAAAGAACTAATTCATGGTTTCATTCCCTATGAAGTGATTGCCTTGTTGTGTTACACATGTATCATCTTAGTCTTGGTTAGAGCAACTTGTCTCTATTCACTATTTCCTGCACACCTATGCATTAATCAACATCAATTCACAAATAATATTCTATAGAGTCATCAAATTGATGCTTTCACCGAACTCTGTTAGTGAGTAGAAGATAGGGGTAGGACCCCTAACTTGCTTTTGAGATACTCAAAAGTGTCCCTTGGCAGTGGCTTTGTGAAGATGTCTACAATTTTCTCCTTTGAGCCAATATATTCCAGCACAACTTTCTTCTCTTGAACTTCTTCTATGAGATAATGATACTTTATAGAGATATGCTTTGTCTTAGAGTGCATTACCAGATTCTTTGAAATGTTAATGGCACTAGTATTATCACAGAATATAGTTACTGGCTTGGTAACTTTCTCATTCATACCTTCCAACAGTTGCTTGATCCATGCTATATTGGTACAATTCAATGCTGCAACGACATATTCAGCTGCAGCTGTTGACTGTGAAATGCATCCTTGTTTCTTGCTAAGCCAACTTACTAGTCTTTCTCCCAAGAAGAAAGCTTCACCACTTGTGCTTTTCTTGTCATCAATGTTTCCTACCCAATCAGCATCAGTATAAACTTTTAAATCAAAATAATTCCTCTTTTTATATACTAAGCCATAATCTTCAGTGCCTCTCAGGTATCTGAAAATTCTCTTGATTGCTGTCATATGGGTTTCTTTGGGATCTGCAAAAATTCTTGCAACTATTCCTACTACATGTGCTATATATGGCCTGTTATGAACCACATATTGCAGCTTTTCAATCATAGATCGGTAAAGTGTCTCATCAACAGATGCAGATTCAACACTTTTTGATAGTTTACAATTGGTAGTCATAGGAGTACTTACAGGTTTAGAATCCTCCATTCCAAAAATCTTCAAGATTTCCTTTATATACTTGAATTGAGTAATGAAAATCTCATCTTTCATTTGTAGTATTTGTAAACCTATAAAATACTTTATCTCACCGATTAATGACATCTCAAATTCTTTGCACATTTCATTTCCAAAGTTCTTGCATAAGGAGTCATTACCACAAAAAATAATATCATCAACAAATATGGCTGAAAGTAGTATACCATTGTTTTCATCATTTTTCATATACATGTTGCTATTTTCACTTGTCCTTATAAATCCAATCTTGATCAAATAAGAGTGCAGTCTTTCATACCATGCTCTAGGTGCTTTCTTTAAACCATATAATTCTTTGTTCAACTTACATACCTGATCTTTATTCTTGTCTTCAATAAATCCTTCAGGTTGTTCAACATAAACTTCTTCTTCTAGTATACCATTCAAAAATGCAAATTTAACATCCATTTGATATACCTTGAAATTTTTGTAAGCAGCATATGCCAACAATGTTATCACTCCTTCAAGTCTTGCCACAAGTGCAAAAGTCTCACCATAATAAATTCCTTCTTCTTGAGCATATCCTTTGCAAATTAGTCTTGCTTTGTTCCGAATGACCTCTCCTTTTTCATTTAGCTTGTTTCTGAAAATCCACGTTGTATGGATTACATTTTTGTCCTTCGGTCTTGGGACCAATGTCCATGTTTCATTCTTCTTGATTTGATCAATCTCTTCTGTCATAGCATTTACCCAATCTTCATTGTTAAATGCCTCTTTTACTATTCTCGGTTCAAATTCAGATATCAAACATGTGTTCTATCTCAGTTTGTTCCTTGTCATCACTGGATCATCCTTATCTCCTATAATTTGACTTGATGCATGATTTCTTCTGACATATTTGGCTAATATAGGCTTGGTAGGCTATGTATGATCTTCTTCATCACTCGGTAACTAGATATTATCTTCATTTTCTTCAGTAACTTTCTTGGTAGGATTTCTCAGTTGAACATAAACAAATTCTTCATAATTTTCTGGTTCTTTGGAATTTCCTTCATCATTTCTTTCTGCAAATTCATCAATTTTCATATTTGCACTTTCTACTATTTTGTTAGACGATTTGATCAGACATTTAAATGCTTTACTTCTAGAAGAATAACCAAGAAATGTTCCTTCCTCGCTTTTCTGATCAAACTTTCCATTTCTGTCATCTTTGCGAACATAACATCTACTTCCAAAGATTTTAAAATAACTTACATTAGGTTTCTTGTCATACCATATTTCATATGGTGTCTTCAAAGTTCCTTTCTTCAGTTGTACTCGGTTTAGGGTGTAAACTACAATGCTGATTGCTTCTCTCCAAAATGTTTGAGGTACCCTCTTTTCTATCATTAGTGTTCTGGCACAATCTACAATTGATCTGTTTCTTCTTTCAGCTATTCCATTTTGCTGAGGTTTTCTCAGTGCAGACACTTGTCTCTTTATACCATGATCATTGCAATTTAGGTTAAATTCATCAGAAATGAATTCTTCTCCTCTATTAGATCTTAGATATTTCAAGTGTCTTCCTATTTCTTTTTCAACTCTTTCCTTATACCATTTAAACATTTGAAAAGCTTCTGATTTTTCTTTTAAAAACATAGCTGACATCATCCTTGAGTAATCATCCACAAATAATATGAAATATTTATCACCATAATAACTTTGAACTTTCATGGGACCACAAAGATCAGTGTGTACAAGATCTAAAATTCCTTTAGAAGTGTAGGACTTACTTCTAAAGCTTGATCTTGTCATCTTACCCATCTGACATCCTCGACACATAGCATTCTCAGGTTTTTCCAAGCTGGGTAGACCTCTTACTCGATACTTCTTACTTATTTTGATCAGATTATCAAAATTTAGATGACAAAACCTTTTATGCCATAACCAGGTATCTTCTATTTTTTCATATAGACATTTGTTCTGAGTTGAATCAAGATGAAATGTATTACCTTTTGTTTGAGTCCTGGTAGCAGCTAGCTTTCCATGCTTGTCATGAACTTTGACAATTCCCTTCTGAAATTCTATTCGGTATCCTGTATTGTTTAGCTATGCTCCACTCAACAAACTGTATTTCAAACCTTCAACCCGGTATACATCATCACATTTAGCATTGTCAAGAAGTGTTATAGATCCTTTACCTTTCACCGGACATGGTGCATCATTACCAAATCTTACATATCCTCCATCATAGTCTTCTAATTTAACAAACTTGTGTTTATCACCTGTCATGTGATGTGAGCATCCACTATCTATGATCCAAGAATCATTTTTATTTATGTGAGATATTAGGGCTTTTTCTTCATACCTTTCTTCATCTAATCCATCTTTGATAGCCACATAAATAACTTCCTCTATTTCAGTTTCATTAGATTTATCATCGTTGGATTCCTCGTCAGCTACTAGGCATGTCTTTCTATCTTTCCTTCTGAAGTCTTGGTGTCCTCTGTATTGGTTGTCCTTCTGTCTGTCATCTCAGTATTCTCTCTTTTCACTAGATTCTTTGTCAGGACAGTTAGAAGCCATATGTCCTATTCTATCACAGTTAAAACATTTTAAAGGTAACTTTCCTTTATACTTACCTTTGTCTCTCGGTAACCTTCTGGCCAATAGTGCTTCAAACTCTTCTTGCTTTCTGATTTCCTCATATAGTTTGTGTACTTCTTCCATGTTTTTATGAAATCTCTCACTTGCTCCACTGTCCTTTCCTTTAGAATACTTATTCATTCTATCATTATAGTCATTAGATTCACCAAGATGAAAATAGCTGAATGTAGATTCAACTTTATTTACCAAAGACCCACTGTTATAAAAATTACTTAACTCAAATGCATATAGCTTGCCGATAGTAGCATCCAAAGAGACTAGCATGTTTGGCACAAACCTTAATTCATTGATTACAGAGACTCAAATGGCATAAGCAAGTAGAAGGGTTCTCAACAACTTACTTGTTACATCCTTTTCTTCAATAGTTCTTCCTGCTCCTTTAATTTGATTGACAGTTTCCTTTAACCTTGTACTATATTGGGTTATGTTCTCACCTTCATTCATTCTCATGGATTCAATTTGACCTCTTAGATTGTCTACGTTTGCTCTCTAAACATGTTCATCACCACCATACACAAATATAAGCTTGGTCCACATCGCTTTGGCATCATTGCAGCCTTCTAGATCATTAAACTCTAAGTTAGTTAATGCTGATGTTATTTAAATCATAGCTTGAATATGTTCTTGCTTTGCCTTTATCTCTTCCATTATCATCGGGTTGGTGCTAGGTTCTATGTAATCATTCTCTAGATAATATGTTGCATATTCTCCAATTCCTAATAAATGCAGCTTCATCCTTTTCTTCCATGTGGAGAAACTTGACTTGTTCAGCTTTGGTGCATCCCTTTTATACATCTTCGGATCTTGCCTCAAGTACCTTTAAACTTTTCTTCTAGTTTTCAAAGCTTTGATACCAATTGTTAGTTAAGATGAGAGAGGGGGGCTGAATCATAAAAACTTCACTATATAATATATTCACAAGATTCAACCTTAGTAGCCTTTACTGATATGCAACTATGACTGTAAATCATTCAATACTCATAAATAGATACACTTAAAACATCATAACACATTTAACACTAGATTTAACATGGAAACCCAAATAGGGAAAAACCACTGTGGGATTTTGGACCCACTAAGAAATATACCCTTCTAGAGTATACTCGGTTAAAAGCTAATCCAATTACAGATTACAAAAACACATTGCTAGATGTGACCCAGTTAAGGGATTTCCCTCAGACTTGTTAGAGTCTTGTACTTTGTTAGAAGTGACCTTGTCAAAGGATTTCAAACACTCATTTAGAATGCTACCTTGCTAGAGGGTTTACAAATAAGACTGTTAAGTCCACTCGGTTAAGAGATTTCCTGTCACTTACAAAATAAATAACAGTAATAAAATATATCTGCAACTTCACATCTGAAATGCTAAAGCAGATTCTATTTGCTCAAAACAATCTTCTCATAAGACTTATCTTATCCCTTGTTGGGCTTGCTGGGTTTCTCAACCTGTTCTTCAATCAGATCTTCAAGCTTCCATGCTCGGTAAACATTACTGTAGCATCATTGTGCATACATTTTCCCACATACATTGTTTATCAACAATTCCTTATTTATAAACAATTTCTAACTGCTTAATCTCCTTGATCACATTTCCCATGATCAATCTTAGCCATCAGATCATCAAACTTGACTAGGTTCAATGTATTCTTTGATCTAAAAAATGTTTTACCTCGCCTTGGAACTTGCATTCCTTCCTTGGAACCTATCCTAGGTTATTGCAGTTCAATCTATGTTGTAGATATTCCTCTTGATTTTTCATTGCCGTAGATCCTTAACAAACTTCTTGCGCTACATACCAATCATTTATTCATCTCCAGCTCATCAGCATCCTTCATTAAATAATGCTTTTATTCATCCAATGCGATCTATTATAACTCGGTTGTTACTCGGTTAATACTGAACTTCACTCGGTAGACATTATGCCTTCTTTAATCGATATCGATAACCTTAGGGTTTACCGACTAGGTTCTTTGCTCAGTGACATAGTACAGTATTAAAATTATATTCAACAACATATGTAGGATATCAAAACAATCAAAACAACATGATCTCATCATTGTCTAACTCGGTAGTAGTTGCCCATTGAATAACTTATTTCTCCCCTTCATTATCACATTCTTTCTGTGCCACTTACCGACCTCTTATTACTCATCAAAACATACTTCTCAAGATATGGCAACATCATACTGAATCAGAAAATCAATTTCTTGACATCAATGACAAAATAATATTATTAAGATAGTAATCATCCTTCTTCAGTTATATCAATAATCTCCAACAACCTTCTCAATATCCTTATTGAAATGCCAACAATCTCCTTTCTATTGAAATGCCAACACACTGGAGAAGCATTTCAGGCACAGGTACATCATTGTTCTCTATATTATAGCTTTTAAGTGTTTTTGATATATTTATGTTAGTACATTGTATTAATTGTACATTTAATCTACAATAGACCCCTTCGCGGTATGGCCATAGTGTGGATCCATTTAAGTATGTCTTCAAGAAAACTCCTAAGAGTGACAAGGAGAGGAGAGCGAAGATATTAGCTCCTAGATCAGCCAATGAGGTAATCTACATTTCAATTGCAAAGGAATTAAAGTTAAATGCATAGTTATTTTGTTAATTGTGAACTATTTTCTACAAAAGAATTCTAACTTGGCTTTTGAATTGCGGTTTTGCAGCCATCTACAGAGCCGTGTGCTACATCAAAGAGGCTTGATTTTGATGATCCACCACAAGTTTAGGATCATATAGTGTTAGTTTTGGTCATAGAATGACCAATACATGTAGATATATTCTACATTTTTATTGTATATCGATTTCGACATGGCATATGCCACATTTTTGTAATACTTGTATTGACTTGGCAAACATGCCTTTTTTTTATTTATATAAATATCGATATTCCATCCAATAAATGTGTACTGAGTTCATTATTTTGTATTCGTTGTATTTTGTGGTTGTCCTTTTATAAATTTAAATGAATATCTGCATATGTAATCAACAATATGAATATAAACAACAAAAATATATGATATAAAACATTGCAATCGTGGAATATGATTTGATAAAATTTCTAAAAAGTTGAATTGACCTTACAAAACTCCTTGTATTCAGTTCATTATTGTGTATTTGTTGTATTCGGTGACTGCCCTTTTATAAATTTAAATGAATATTTGCATATGTAATCAACAATATGAATATAAATAATAAAAATCGACAATATGAATATAAACAACAATATAGGTTTGGTGTGAGAGCACCCTCACGCTTGCAATGGTCAAATTTTGTTCGTTGTGTGCACAACTGACATCACAAGCGCATCTGGGTGGGCAGGTTTACACTAGGCATGCCCTTGTCCTGCATCCCAAAGTGCCAGAACGTCAAGAGTCATACCGTACCGGTGCAATCTCTCAAGTTGCCTAAGTCCAAAAACTTGTCAAAATTTGATGAACTTTTTCTTCAAATCTTGGACACATATGGTCAATCCATTTGAACTTGTGGGGTTGGGTGATGCTCCTCTATAATGGCCTGTCTTAGTTTTTGATGAGTTGGAGCCATTTTCAATTGATAGCATTTTTTGCTTGCTGCAAAAGCCATCAGTTGAATGCAATGCAAAGTTGTCAGATTGACTAGAATTGATTCAGTTCATCATGTGGACAAACTGACATTGCGAGCACATCCGGGTGGATAGGTTTACGCTAGGAATTCCCTTGTCATGCATCCCAAAGTGGCGGAATGTCGAGAGTCATATCGTACCGGTGTGATCTCTCAAGTGCCCTAAGTCCAAACAATTGTCAAAATTTGATAGAAATTTTCTTCAAATCCAGGAAACATATGGTCTATCTGTATGAACTTGCGGGGTTGTGTGAGGCTCCTCTACAATGGCCTATCTCGGTTTTTGATGAGTTGGAGCCATTTTCAATTGGTAGCATTTTTTTGCCTGTTGTAAAAACCATCAGTTGCATGCAATGGAAAGTTGCCAGATTGGCTAGAATTGGTTCGGTTCATCGTGTGCACAAACAGACATCACGAGCATGTCCGAGTGGGTAGGTTTATGCTAGGCATTCCCCTATCATGCATCCCAAAGCACTGGAACGTTGAGAGTCATACCGTACCAGTGCGATCTCTCAAGTGCCCTGAGTCCAAAAAATTGTCAAAAATTGACAGATTTTTTCTTCAAATCTAGGACACATATAGTCGATCCGTTTGAACCCGTGGGGTCACATGAGGGTCTTCTACAATGGCCTATCTTGGTTTTTCGACAAGTCAGAGCCATTTTCAATTGGTAGCATTTTTTCGCCTACTGCAAAAACCGTCAGTTGCATGCAATGCAAAGTTGCCAGATTGGCTAGAATTGATGTCACAAGCACATCTAGGTGGGAAGGTTTACACTAGGCATGCCCTTGTCATGCATCCCAAAGTGTCAGAACATTGAGAGTCATACCATACCGGTGCGATCTCTCAAGTGCCCTGAGTCCAAAAAATTATCAAAATTTGATGGACTTTTTCTTCAAATACAGGACACATATGGTCAATCCTTTTGAACCTGTGGTGTTGCGTGAGGCTCCTCTACAATGTCCTGTCTCAGTTTTGAATGAGTCAGAGCCATTTTCAATTGGTAGCATTTTTTTGCCTGCTACAAAAACCATCAGTTGCATGCAATGCAAAGTTGCCAAATTGGCTAGAATTGATTCAGTTTGTCATGTGCACAAACCGACATCGTGAGCGCATCCGAGTGGGTAGGTTTATGCTAGGCATGCCCCTATCATGCATCCCAAAGCACCAGAACATCGAGAGTCATACCGTACCGATGCGTTCTCTTAAGTGCCCCGAGTTCAAAAAATGTTAAAATTTTATGGACTTTTTCTTCAAATCTAGGACACATATGGTCAATCCGTTTGAACCCGTGGGGTTGTGTGAGGCTCCTCTATAATAGCCTATCATAGTTTTTGATGAGTCAAAGCCATTTTCAATTGGTAGCATTTTTTTGCTTGTTGCAAAAATCGTCAATTGCATGCAATGCAAAGTTGTCAGATTGGCTAGAATTGATTTGGTTCCTCGTGTGCACAAACCAACATCATGAGTGCATCTGGGTAGGTAGGTTTACACTAGTCATTCCCCTGTCCTGCATCCCAAAGTGCCCAAACGTCAAGTCATACCATATCGACGCAATGTAGAAGTTGCTTGACAACTTTTTTGACAATTTTTTTGACAACAATGACAATTTTTGCTCAAATTGTATCTAGTCTCAATCTATGACCCCTATGACCTGACAATGACTCAAATAATTCTCCATGATTATACAAGAATCAAGAATGCTCATAATTGACCAGGACACATCACATATACTCAAAACATAGTCACAAAACATTAACACACAAAATAGTCACATATTATTCAAAAATTTGCCTCTAAATATGGTCAAATTAGCTCTTGGCTATTTGTTTATACAAAAAAAAAAGTCTTACAAATCATCTCATGGGCTTTTATACAAAATTTGGCATTACAATATGTGCGATTCAACTCATCGCCATTTTAATATACAAATCATCTCATGGACTTTTATACAAAGTTTGGCATTACAATATGTGCGATTCAGCTCATCGCCATTTTAATATACAAAATTTGGCATGTACATATGTACAAATCAGCTCATTGCCATTTAAATATACAAAATTATGCCCCTAAAGTTGTAAAAATCAGCTCATGGGCATTTATATATACAAAAAATGAATATAGAACAATTTATCGATGATTTATACAAAATTCTCAAAATCATTCTACTCTGAACCATAGAATCAATCAAAAGAGCCTTCAGGATCGGCTCTAACCCGTAATGTGTCAAGTATTGCCTCATGGTCAGATTCACGAACTTTCCATAAAATCTTGTTATGAGGTCTACCACGATACTTCATCAAATGAATATTTGTTGCAACAACAAGGTTAGAGAAATGAAGAATATGTTTGTGTGTTTCAAAGTCCTCAAACAACCAAACATCAGAATTCTTGGTAGGGTATCTCTGAAGCCATGCTCCTATCATGACAACAAACGTTATTGGGTACTCAATACCCTCTCCATCAATGATTGTGGTTGTCAATTTTCTTTTAGGCTCAACACAATGACACAAATAGTAATATGTTCCTTCTTTATTGCTCTCTTCTGCAACAACTACATACACATGACCTGCATTTTATAAAGTATTACTTAATACCAAATATAAAGTATGATGTACAACAAAATGAACCAAAAAGAATACTTGCAAAAAAATTAACTCAAAAAATCACCTGAATCCACTAGGTCAGATACATGGTCAAAATCCACTGATGTCTCCATCTAGCTCAATTGTAGTGCTTTGGGAATTTGATATGAATCAATGGGAACCAATGGTCTACAAGACCATTTGTCAACCCACTCTTGTGATTCACATTCTTCCCACAAACAATACATTCATGAAGAGAAAAAACATACCATCTGTCTCGTATAAATTACCAGTGAACTTTAATTTGAACTCATAAATGAGTGCATGTCACTTGATCCTGCAACTGTACAACAATCTAGATAGTTTTCAATGTTAGATTCAGTGATCAACCAAAAATATCTATGAACCATTGACATACCTGGATTACATGGACCCATCATAGACTTACACCATCGCACAATTGTTTCTGCATCTATCAACTCAGCACCACCTTCGTATTTCAATTCTTCCCTAGCTAGGGCTCTTTTCACACATGCTCCTACACCATCGTGCTCTCCCTTACCATGTCCAACCCTAGAAAAATTCCAAAAATGGTGTACACCACTTGTCATATGCATCCTTGTCAACCAATAAAACATCCTTGCATTCTTGAATTGTGTGGTGCAATTATTTGACCATATTAAGTGTTGGTTGTATCATATGTTCCTTTCCCCTAAACTATCATAGAAAACTTTAAAGCATCCTTGTACAAACTCTGATGAATGAGTACGATCATCACTTATGTAGAAGTGATACTCTCTTACAACCTCTCTATCCTCCTCTGTGCTATCATCCGCATGTGTGAATGCTATGTGTACAAAAATAGAAACTTGTGTAGAGTGATAATACATGGATTACACTTCATTTTGAGGTTGTAATGTATAATTTTCAGTGAAATCAATGATAGAGACAATGGTGCATCTAACTATCGAGCTCTATGTGTATGCATTATGTACTCATAAACTAGTTTCTCTTGAAACATTTTCATAAATTGAGATACACATATATCATTTTTCACTAGCTCACATCTCTTCAAATCTTTTCCATCTTTATCTCCATATGTGTCTGTCTTGTATTTTCTAAAAGAAACTAGTTTCGTACCAATTTCATGTGTGCTCTCCAAATGTATGCATCTTGGTAAACGTTGCAAACCACCACATATAGCACAAGAACCTTCCAAACAAGGCATATTATAATAAATGCAACCATCATGTCTATTACATAGAACACTTGAAATAAATTCTCTTACTGACTTAGGAGGTTCTTGTATATTACATTCTTGAAAAACATCGTTAGTGTGCAAAGTAGAACAAATATGACGAAAAATATCATACTGCATGGAAAATTCAATATGCATCCTACAACAACACGTGGCACGTACATGATTAATCTAAAT